>NC_141873.1:495420511-495723542 GCF_056163025.1 Triticum urartu | reverse complement strand
GTTGTGTACTGATCTTCTCAGTGTGTTCAGCAAGCCTGCAATGCTCATCTGTCATTGTTATCATTTCTTGAAGGAGGAACAGCTGAAGGGAAGACCTGGTTACGAACACTTGGATGATCCCCTGCATATCTTGATTGAAGCAGAGTTACCTGCCAATGTCATTGATGCAAGACTCTCAAAAGCACAAGAGATCCTAGAAGAGTTGTTGAAACCAGTGGTACGCGTGCGTGTCTCAACTAACTTTTATTGTTTTTCTATCATTGTTCATTATATTATATTATGTAGCCATTTAACAAAGTAGCAAGTTGAAACATCTTAATACGAGTCCTCCAGAGATTAGCATTATACTCCCTTCTATCCCATCTTAATATGAGTCCTCCAGAGATTAGCATTATACTCCCTTCTATCGAAAATAAGTGTCGCGGTTTTGAAATTAGCATTATACTCCCTCCGATCCAAAATAACTGTCGCAGTTTTGAACTAAATAAGTGTCGCAGTTTTGAACTAAGGTTGAACTAACCTTAGTTCAAAACTGCGACACTTATTTTGGATCGGAGGGAGTATCATCTTCGCTTGATTGTATTTCCCCTGCTTCATTTCTCACAAGTTTATTTTCCTATCACAGCTCCTATTTTTGTCCTAGAGCAGTACTAATTATTCACCCACTAAAGCTAAAGCAGTAGTTTTGCACGATATAATGAACAAAACTAATCAAGTGTGGTTTCAGAAAGGCATGCAGAGTGAACTTATGTCCTTCTGTCTTTCTAAATCTTGCCTCTGTCATATTTTGTTAGGATGAATCACAAGACTACTACAAGAGGCAGCAACTCCGTGAGCTTGCCATGCTGAACTCACCGCTCCGAGAGGAGAGCCCTCGTCTAAGCCCGCATCCAAGTCCGCACCCAAGCCCGCATCAAGGCGGCGCTTCACCCTTCAGTAACGGTGGGATGAAACGAAGCAAACAATGACTGCAGAGGCCTGCTCCTCCCAACTTTGACCCTTCCAGAAACCTGCTCTCAATCGGTGCCCTCACAACCTAATTTTTCATGAGCAAGCTTTCATGATGGTGTTGGCATCCGTGAGAAACCTGTGTTACTAGTAGAATTTTGATGAGTCTCCCTTGTGACATTAGCCTGTGATGACTGACTGAGAATGATCTATGATAGCGAATCCTCCGCCTTTATAATTAGAACATTTGATTTATTTGTTGTTGGTAATCATCAGATATGGCACTGTGCAGAATTCCGAGTTGCTGTGGGCTAGGGTGCTGGGATTTTTATCCGACTTTGGTGACTTTTCCTGAGTCTGAGCCACAATGGGAGTAGTGTTTACCAGTTACCAATTTGTGGTATTCATTGCCGTAGTGCTGCATCGCGAGAAACCTAGGAATCGAGACCCATTTTACCTGCTTGATGACTATCTTATGAGGGTCACAGAGCAGCAGTCTTCATCAACCCCCAACTTTCTAAACTAGAACTCCCAACTGCCCTCTCTGCTCACCCTCCTGCAGCAGTTCCTTCCTTCCGCTGTTGCTGGTGCTACACAGCTTCTCCTAGGACCACCCCTACATTAGGGTTAGGGGCAGGGTCTCCAAAGACTTGCGCATGAGGATATGGTGGCGGTGTATTATGGCAAGGTGGTAGCAGCTGCCTGATACATGGGAGGTGGGAGGCTGCATCGGCATAATCGCGTCGGCATACTGTGATTAGAATGTAGGGGGAAGGGTGTCGAGGGCGGAGATGAGGATGCAGGAGAGAATATCCGTTGGAAATCATCAAGTTACAGTGAAAACTATGTTTTGAAGTTTCGAAAAAGTACGATATGTTCAGGAAGTGTACTATTAGCATGTAAAATTTCAAGTTCAAACTCTAATTCAGACGTTAATAGAACACCACCCTTACCATACTGTATTTTTTATGGGACATTTGAAAACTTTCAAATTTGGCCTCTTTGAAGTTCTTGTTATAACTTGTTTTCATCAGATACTTCTCTTACGGCAACGATGCACCAAATGGGTGATTTTCCAGATAGAATAGAAATACGATTTCTGGGGGGTTGTTGTTTCTTGTGCTCTTGCTCCTAGCGAACAACAGTTTGTCATCTTACTCTGCTGGCTGCTATTGGGATAGGGCCGCGCTACGCGGAAGATCCGTCGCCTCGGCAACCGTCAGATGTATAGTTATCCAGCATTCGACGTTGTTCTCACCATTGCAACAAGGACAATGTTGCAGAATACTTTGTAAAAAATACCATGTTATAGAAATCTTTTGAACATAGGTGATGTTGCAGATGTTTTTCTTCACTTTTGTTGCAACATGGGTGTTGTTGCAGAAAAAAGATGCAACAGAGATAATGTTGTAGAAAATATTTGCAGTATTTTTTCGTCTTTATTTTTTGCAACATGATTGTTGTTGCGGAAGGCATTTTTGCAACACAGATGATGTTACATCACATAGAGAAGGCTGCGGATGGCTCGCGTGCGATCCGCCGCCTGATGGTAAGCATTTCCCATTGGGATATTCGGTAAACACATGCATTGTAGAACCCTCTATGTACTTGTTTAAAATGTGCATAACACACTATACTACATTTAACTGGCACACATTCTCTTATAGATGGATGTTATTTTTTAAATACTTATGCTTTGTTTAGATTTAGATGGAATCAATTTCAACAAATTCTGCTAAATTAAATTTCAAAAATAAGAAATTTACTGTGCCATGGGGGAGGAGGGTCGCTTTAGCATGAACAGAGTTTGAATGATAATGTGTTCGAGTTGTGACTTTGACTCTGAGTATTATTATCTGACTACTAATGCTGCAAGATGCAAACCGGCAAAAAGGTCAATTAAATTGAGATTAAAAAGGAAAAAAAAAGTCTAGTATAAATCAGCTGAGAGAGCATGAAACAAGACATCCGGTCTCATCGATCTTAATAATGTTGTCATCATTTCTGTTGTGTCGTATTGAGTGGTTATTTTGACACCAGCCTCCCTGATATGTGCTTTCACATTAGGGATGGATAGATGAGTGCAAAACACTAAAAGATGGATGGGATATCATGCTCGTCTGCTCAACCATAAGAGATGAGATCAATGAACACAAACACAAAGTTTTAGCGAAACCACCCCGGATGTCTAACATATCATATATATGTTGAAATCTAGTGTGACACCACTCTATCATTGGTGCAATTGGTAGCCATGACCGCATGAGCAAACAACCATGAAGCAACACTACTAGGAAAAAGGCTATAGGTAGATACTCCCCTATCACTTAGTAGTAGCATGGGGTGAGCTTTGAACAAGCGCTACAGGTAGTACGTAACAGTAGCGCGGGATACCCCAACAAGAGTTGCTGCTAAGTGGGCTCCGCAGTGCCCCCACGGGCTGGCCACAGTAGCAGCATGGGTCGATGGCCCGCGCTACTGCTAAGCCCGTTAGTAGTAGCGCGGTGCTACAACCCCCGCTGCTACTGTGGCCAGCCCGGGCCCAGCTCCCCGGCCCACTTAGCAGCAACGAGTGCTCTGACCCCGCGTTACAGCTAATTGGCTTAGCAGTAACGTGGGCCCGTACCCCGCTCTACTGCTAAGCTAGCCCTTTCTTCTTCCTTCATGGCCCATTCCACTACCTCTCCCTCACTCTTCCCTCACACTCTCGCTCTCTCTCTCTGCCGCCACCGTCGCCCGTTGTCGCCCCCGAGCTATCTTCCTCCCTCCTCCCTCCTCTCCCCTCCCGCCGTCCATGCCCGCCTCCCTCCTACTCGCCGCCCGCGGTCCTCCTCCCTCCCTCCCCCCATCCCGGCCTCCTGCCTCCCTCCCTTCCTTCCTTCCTCCTACCTCCCTCCCTCCGTCCCTCCCTTCCTTCCTCCCTCCTCCCTTCCTCTCCCCCATCTATGTTTTTTGAATAAAATAGAACATATAGGCTATATGAATAGAATGTAGGTACTTTGAATAGAATAAAATAGAAAATATAGGTAGAATAGAGGTTTTTTGAATAGAATAGATAGGTAGAATTTTGTTGTAGAATATGGATAGGTACGTAGAATGGTCTTTTGAATAGAATAGAAAACTAGTGAATAGGTTTTTTGAATATAAAAAAATTTAGTAAAAAAATATAATAGAAAATTTTCAATTATAGAAATGTATTGGAATGGTATATGAGAAATTGTTAGGTATCATATTTAGTAATAAAAAAATTAGTAAGAAAATTTAGGTATAGAAATTTTTAATAATTTTCTTTTTCAATATAGAAATGTACTGGACAATTTAACTACTTTTATGTCATTATCACTTTGTCATAAAAAAGAGATTTGATGATCTAAAATTTTCACTCGGTGGAATATGCAGGCTTTGTAGTGTTGTGTCTTCCTGGAGTGATCGTCGTTGGAGCTACCTCTACTTCCTCTACACCCGAGTCGGTGAGCTAAAAGTCCACCTCCTCCTTCTCTTCTCCTCGGTGTTGAATAGAGTAGAACTAAGTCAATCTCACATTGCCAAATTTAGAGAGAGGGAGAGAGAGAGATACCTACTTCCTTGAAGAACTAGGGTATTTAGTTATGCTTTTTGTCCAAATGAAATGTTTGGGTTATAAGATATATTGAAATGTTTTTGTCAATATTGAACCATTGCAATGCAATGAGCACCAAGTTTGAATGCTCCTGTGTTAATGCTTATGTGTGGCGCATGGTAGATCACCGACAAGCCGACCGACAACGCCCAGAAGATCACCAACGACACCCGCATCCGGTCGACAGCCATCGTCTATAGTGAGTAAACATGGTCTATGTGGTTGCTTAAATACGGAAATGAAGGATATATATATATATATATATATATATATATATATATATATATATAAGTAACCACATAGACATTTTGGTGTGATGCACTTTCGAATGAAAGTAGGAGCTACCATCACCTACGGTCGCAAATGTCAGAGAGGAAGAATCCCGACTGTCATCGTGGGTTAGCTTCTCCTTCGTTCCCGTGTGCTAGACATTTTGGTGTAATGCACTCGGAGATGAAGGGAGGAGCGACCATCAGCGATGGTTGAATATATTAGAGCGGGAGTGCCCACCATATACACCATGTGGGATGAGAGTTTTCAAGGAAGACTCGACAGACCGAAAGTCAATCGTGATGAATAATAATGATTTTTGTGTTGAGTTCCTGGTAATTGCCATCGATTTATAATCTTTGAATTTTGAACAGAGGAAATGTTTGACGATGATATATAGGATCCCGGAGTGCGAATACCGCTACAATGACCGGGGTTTGTGCGAAAGGGAGCCTCACCTGCAAAATGGCATGTTCTTCACCGTGAAGCTGGAAGAGACCTTCGATGTTTGTACGGTACGCAACGACAAGTATTTCATCGTAATTAATCATGACTTGTGCTTCTTTGCTTCAACGTGTAATTTCTGTGTTTTTTTTCAATTCAACTAGTACATTGATGACCCACAAGTATAAGGGATCAATTGTAGATCTTTTCAATAAGTAAGAGTGTCGAACCCAACGAGGAGCAGAAGGAAATGAAAAGTAGTTTTCAGCAAGGTAATGTCTGCAAGTGCTAAAATTGTAAGTAACAGAGTAGTTTGATAGTGATAACCCACAGGTATAGGGGATCGCAACAGTTTTCGAGGGTAGAGTATTCAACCCAAATTTATAGATTCGGCACAAGGGGAGCCAAAGAATATTTGAAGGTATTAGCAGTTGAGTTGTCAATTCAACCACACCTAGAGATTAATTATCTGTAGCAAAGTGATCAGTAGCAAAGTAGTTTGATAGTTTTGATAGTACTGACAGTAGCAACGGTAACAGTAACAGTGATAACAGTAGTTTGTAGCAGAAACAATAAGGATAAATTCATAGGCATGGGATCAGTGACATGTTGGATGATATTCATCATGAGACAGTTATAACATAGGGAGATACGACATTAGCTCCAGTTCATTGATATAGTGTAGGCATGTATTCCGGAAATAGTCATACGTGCTTTATTAAAAGAACTTGCATGACATCTTTTGTCCTACCCTCCCATGGCAGCGGGGTCCATGTTGGAAACTAAGGGATATTAAGGCCTCCTTTTAATAGAGAACCGGAACAAAACATTAATACATAGTGAATACATGAACTCCTCAAACTATGGTCATCACCGGGAGTGGGTCTGGTTGTTGTCACTCCGGGGTTGCCGGATCATAACAGTAGTAGGTGACTATAACTTGCAAGATCGGATCTAAAACATGGATATAATGATGAATTCATAAACGTTTTAGATCTGAAATCAAGGCACCCGGGCCCAAAGTGACAAGCATTAAGCATGGCAAAGTCATAGCAACATTAATCTAAGAACATAGTTGATACTAGAGATCATGCCCTAACAAAACTAACTCGATTACATGATGAATCTCATCCAACTCCTCACCGACCAGCGAGCCTATGAAGGAATTACTCACTCCTGGTGGGGAGCATCATGGAATTGGCGATGGAGATAGGTTGGTGATGACAAAGATCGAAGACCCCCCTCTTCGGAGCCCCAAACGGACTCCAGATCTGTCCTCTCGAGGAAGAACATGGCTTGGCGGCGGCCCCGTCTCGTGGATCATGATAATTCTTTCTCCCTGATTTTTTTTCTGGAATAATGTGAATTTATAGTATCAGGGGGTCATCGGCGAGGCCAGCAGGTGGGTACAACCCACCTGGGCGCGCCAGGAGAGGGGGGCGCGTCCTGGTGGGTTGTGCCCACCCAGGGGCCCCTCTCCGGTGGGTCTTGGCTCCAGAAATTCTTATTATTGGTATAAAATATCCTCAAAAAGTTTCGTTCCATTTCGAGAACTTTTATTTCTGCACAAAAACAACACCATGGTAATTCTGCTGAAAATAATGTCAGTCCAGGGTTAGTTTCATTCAAATCATGCAAATTAGAGTCCAAAACAAGAGGAAAAGCGTGAGAAAAAGTAGATACGTTGGAGACGTATTAGATAGCAAGATATTTTGTAACGAGCAAGTAATGATTATAGTAACAAAAGTGCAGCAAGGTAGCCCAATCCTTTTGAGGCAAAGGATAGGCCAAAATAGTCTCTTATAATAAGCAAAGCGTTCTTGAGGGTACACGTGAATATCATCTAGTCACTTTCATCATGTTGATTCGATTCGTGTTCGCTACTTTGATAATTTGATATGTGAGTGGACCGGTGCTTAGGTGCTATTCTTACTTGAAAAAACCTCCTACTTATGATTAACCCCCTCGCAAGCATCCGCAACTACAAGAAAAGTATTAAGGATAAATCCTAACCATAGCATTAAACTTTTGGATCCAATCGGTCCCTTATGGAATAGCGCATAAACTAGGGTTTAAGCTTTTGTCACTCTCGCAACCCATCATCTAATAACTACTCCACCATGCATTCTCTTAGGCCCAAATATGGTGAAGTGTCATGTAGTCGATGTTCACATGACACCACTAAGGGAATCACAAGATACATACTATCAAAATATCGAACACGTATCAAGTTCACATGATTACTTGCAACATGATTTCTCGCGCGACCTCAAGAACAAAAGTAACTACTCACAAGTGATAAACATGCTCAGTATCAGAGGGGTATTAAATAACATAATGGATCTAAACATATAATCTTCCACTAAATAAACCATATAGTAATCAACTACAAGATGTAATCAACACTACTAGTCACCCACAAGCACCAATCTATAGTTCCGGTAACAAGATTGAACACAAGAGATGAACTAGGGTTTGAGATGAGATGGTGCTGTTGAAGATGTTGATGGAGATTGCCCTCCCCAAGATGGGAGAGTTGTTGGTGATGATGATGACGATGATTTCCTCCTCCGGGAGGGAAGTTCCCCGGTGGAATCGCTCCGGCGGAAGGGATAAAGTGCTCCTGTCCAAGTTCCGCCTCGAGACGGCGACACTCTGCCCCAAAAGTCCTCTCCTTATTTTTTCTATGTCAAAATGACTTATATACCAGAAGATGGGCACCAGAGGTGGGCCTAGGTGAGCACAACCCACCAGGGCGCGCCTGGGCTCCTTGGCGCGCCCAGGTGGGTTGTGCCCACCCGGTGGGCCCCCTCTGGTACTTATTTGCTCCAATATTCTTCATATATTCCATAAAAATTCTCCGTAAAGTTTCAGCTTGTTTGGAGTTGTGCAGAATTGGTAGCCTGACGTAGCTTTTCCAGGTCCAGATTTCCAGCTGCCAAAATTCTCCCTCTTTGTGTATACCTTGCATATTATGAGAGAAAAGGCATTATAATTACTCCAAAAATCATTATTATGGATAAAACATCATAAATAACAGTAGGAAAACATGATGCAAAATGTGTGTATCAACTCCCCCAAGCTTAGACCTCGCTTGTCCTCAAGCGAAAACCGAAATCGAAAAACATGTCCACATGCTTAGAGAGAGGTGTCGATAAAAACAAAATACGGACATAGAAGCATCATGTTGATTATTATAACAGAAACAAACTTAAACATAAGACTTCATAGAACTTTTATCATAGATTTCTCATGAATAAGTGACAATTCATCACACTATTGAAGTATAAAGCAAAAACCCTATTAGAAACTAACAAACTATGTTCTTAGTCAACTTTCAACTACAATTCATCATCTTTCCAGGAAGGGTCACATATTGGAGCCTTTAGGCAAGTCCACATACTCAACCATCATATAGTCTTCCATGATTGCTAACACTCACCGCGTACACATGAGCAAAACGTTTCAACCGGACACATCAAAAAAATATGGGCTTGTAGTTTCGCCTCCCAACATATTCACCTCAAGGGTGATGTCAACAATAATAACTCATGCTATCTATATTCAACTGGACATATGTGCCTAGATCTTTCCTCGCCACATGATGCTTGCCAAAGGAGAAAAATAAAAAAGGAATAGAGAGAAAACTTTTAACTCTTTGCATAAAAGTAAAAGATAGGCCCTTCGCAGAGGGGAGTAGAGGTTGCCATGCGCTTATTTGTTGGTATGCTCAACCCCTTAGTGCAAAAGAACGTCACGTTGTATTACCCCTTGTGACGGCAACCTTTATCATGTAATCTGCCACTTTTATTCTTCACCATCACAAGTTCGTACAACGTTCAATTTTATCTTACACTGAATGATCTCCCACTTTTAGAAGCAATTTTTATTGCCTTATTGCACCGATGACAACTTACTTGAAGGATCTGACTCAATCCTTAGGTAGGTATGCTGGACACTTGAAAATAAGATTTGGGTTTAAGGGTTTTGGATGCACAAGTAGTATCTCTACTTAGTGCGGAATTTTTGGCTAGCAAAGATAGGGGTCAAGCACCACATGTTAAAGGATCCATGACAATATGACTTCTATGTGAATATGAACAAACATAAATAATTAAGTTGTCTTCCTTGTCCAAAGTCAACAATTTTGGCATATAATATTTTGATGGGGGCTCACAATCACAAAAGATATCCAGGATAGTGTATTTATATGTGAATATTCTCTTTCCTTATTATTTCTTTCATGAGTTGCATCATTGTCCAATGCTATGTTTGTCAATCTCTAATGAAATTTTCTACTTATACTTTTCCTTATGTGGTGTCATCACCTACCATAAGATTAGCATATGATCTTCTTGATTTATTTCCTTTCTTTTTATTTATTTTTCTTTTTATTGCAACATGAAATTAAAGAAAGCAAAAACTCACACTAAACTTTATTATATATCTAGCACACGATTACAAGGATAGATCACTAAGCAAACTCTCGAAAAGAAAGGATCAAACTAAACTTTTATTCATCTAAAGCAAAAGATAACTATGGATCAAACTAAAATAAGTAAAGGCAAAAGATAGTGGGGATGATACGATACCGGGGCACCTCCCCCAAGCTTGGCGGAAGCCAAGGGGAGTGCCTATACCCGATACTCAATTTTCTTTTGGTGATGAAGAAGAAGGTGGTGGCGATGAAGAAGAGATCTTGTCCTCGGGTTTCCATGGCAGAGGTCCACCATCGTAAGAGGAGGAGTGTGTCTCACAGGTCCTGCAACCGGCAACCAAACTCATACCTTTAAACCTGGCCTCATATTCAAAGACTTGGTTTTGGAGATCGTAGATCTGGCTTTGGAGGAAGTTGATTTGCTCGTTGAGGGTGAAGATGATGTCCTT
This sequence comes from Triticum urartu, assembly GCF_056163025.1. NCBI lineage: Eukaryota > Viridiplantae > Streptophyta > Magnoliopsida > Poales > Poaceae > Triticum > Triticum urartu. The sequence goes on along the minus strand of NC_141873.1, from coordinate 495,713,374 downwards.
CATGGACTTGCCATCCACCTTGAGATCACGGGAAAGGTCCGTGATCATGAGGTGATTGGCATTGAGTCAACACTCCACCATCCCTTGCACCGGAAGACCTCCTGCTCCATAGCTTCAAGCCTGGCCTCCATGGTTCCCGTCCCCTTAGGACCTGGCACATCGCGGAGGTGAAGCACCCCCTCATGCATCTGAATGACCTGAGGGTGCTGCACCCCCCCCCCCGTAAATACGGGTTGATGACGTTCTTAAAGAACTTGTCCTTGGAGGAGCTTGAAGCGGCCATGGCAGATGGGATCTGTCAGAAAACAACAAGGAAAATAAAATAGAAGATTTCTCCGTGATACGGTGACTAATAGGTTCGGGGGGTATATAAAGATTTTTTATCTTGGGGGACAAGTAAGCTGTAGAAAAACGGAGTCTGGAAAGTACTTGAGGTGGGCACAACCCACTTGGGCGCGCCTGGTTTGGCGCGCCTGGTTTGGCGCGCCCTGGTGTCTTGTGCCCACCAGGGTACGCTTCCTGGTTGTTTCTTATTTTCCTAATTTTTGTTATATTCCAAAACTAATAGAAAATATTTTTGCGGACTTTTTGGAGTCCGTTTACTTACCGTATCACGTACCTCCTTATTTTCACGATTCTGGTGTGTTCCGGCAGGACTCTTTTATGTGTTCTTTCGCTGTCATAGTTTGGATAATATTATTTTCAACATTAATGGGCGTACCTGAGATATAATGTTTTATTTGTTACCCATTAACAACCTTCGGGTTAGTACCTTTGGCATTATTTATTTTGATGGCTCCAGACTGATAAACCTCCTGGATAACATAGGGTCCTTCCCCTTTTGAGAGGAGTTTTCCTGCAAAGAATCTGAAACGAGAGTTGTACAAAAGAACATATTCTCCAACTTTAAACTCACGCTTTTGGATTCTTTTGTCATGCCATCTTTTAACGTTTTCTTTAAATAACTTGGCATTTTCCTAAGCTTGGGTTCTCCATTCATCTAATCAGCTAATATCAAATAACCTATTTTCACCGGCAAGTTTGAAATCATAGTTGAGTTCTTTGATTGCCCAATATGCTTTATGTTCTAACTCAAGAGGCAAATGACAAGCTTTTCCATAAACCATTTTATAAGGAGACATACCCATAGGATTTTTATATGTTGTTCTATAAGCCCAAAGTGCATCATCTAATTTCTTAGACCAATTCTTTCGGGACCTATTGACAGTCTTTTGCAAAATTAATTTTATTTCTCTATTGTTAAGTTCAACTTAACCACTAGACTGAGGATGATAAGGTGATGCAATTCTATGGTTAATATCATACTCTTGGCAAGCAGCAAGTGAATAATTCATAGGCATTTCTTGACGCTTACATATATTACCTATTCTTTGGCATTCATCACAAGATAATACGAACTTACGGGCATCCTTGAAGAGAGTAGGCCAATAAAACCCAGATTGCAATACCTTGTGAGCAGCTCTATCTCCAGCATGATGTCCTCCATATGCTTCAGATTGATATTTCCGTAGGATTTGTCCCTGTTCATGCTCAGGTACACAACGTCTAATAATACCATCTACTCCTTCTTTATAAAGATGTGGGTCATCCCAAAAGTAACGTCTTAAATCATAGAAGAATTTTTTCTTTTGTTGGTATGTAAAGCTAGGTGGTAAAATTTAGCAACAATGTAATTAGCATAGTCAGCATACCAAGGAGTGTTATGAGCAACATTTATTGCAGCTAACTGCTCATCGGGAAAACTATCATCAATAGGTAGTGGGTCATCAAACACATTTTCAAGCCTAGACAAATTATCAGCTACGGGGTTCTCAGCTCCTTTTCTATTAGTGATATGTAAATCAAATTCTTGTAGCAAGAGAACCCATCGAATAAGTCTAGGTTTAGCATCTTTCTTTTCCATAAGATATTTAATAGCAGCACAGTCGGTGTGAACAATTAGTTTTGAATAAAAAATGTAAGATCTAAATTTATCACAAGCAAACACCACTGCTAGAAATTCTTTTTCAGTAGTAGCATAATTTCGTTGAACACTGTCTTGAGTTTTACTAGCATAATGAATGTCATTTAGTTTCTTATCAACTCTTTGTCCTAGAACATCACCAACAACATAATCACTAGCATCACACATAATTTCAAAAGGCAAGTTCCAATCAGGTGGTTGAACAATAAGTGCAGAAATTAAGGCTTTCTTGAGTGTTTCAAAGGCTTCTAAACAATCACCATCAAAAACAAAAGGAACATCCTTTTGCAAAAACTTTGTAAGAGGCCTAGAAATTTTAGAAAAGTCTTTGATAAATCCCCTATAGAAACCAACATGACCTAGGAAACTACGAATACCTTTGATATCTTTAGGACATGGCATTTTCTCAATTGCATCAACCTTAGCTTTGTCCACTTCAATACCTTTTTCAGAAATTTTATGACCCAAGATAATACCTTCATTAACCATAAAGTGGCACTTCTCCCAATTCAAGACAAGATTTGTTTGTTCACATCTCTGCAAAACTCGATCAAGATTGTTTAAACAATCATCAAAAGACTTCCCATAAACAGAGAAGTCATCCATCAAAACCTCAAAAATCTTTTCACAAAAGTCAGAGAATATAGCAGTCATACATATCTGAAAGGTAGCAGGTGCATTGCATAAACCAAAAGGCATACGTCTATAAGCATAAGTTCCAAAAGGACAAGTAAAAGTGGTCTTTTCTTTATCAGGTTGAGAAACAGGTATTTGTGAAAAACCAAAGTATCTATCAAGGAAGCAAAAATGAGTGTGCTTAGATAGTCTTTCTAGCATTAGATCAATAAAAGGCAGAGGGTAATGATCTTTTCTAGTTGCTTTATTTAATTTTCTAAAACCAATTACCATTCTATAGCCTGTAACAATTCTTTGTGGAATAAGTTCATTCTTATCATTAGGAACAACAGTGATACCTCCTTTCTTAGGGATACAATGAATAAGACTTATCCATCTACTATCAGCTATAGGATAGATTATACCTGCTTCTAGAAGTTTTAATATTTTCGTTCTTACCACTTCCTTCATCTTTGGATTTAACCGACATTAGTGATCAACAACGGGTGTGACGCCCGGATAATCAAGCTACAGTAACCTCTGCTAATAATGCCACGTCACCTCGATTACGGTTGCTAATCTCGCGTTAGTTCGAAATCGATTCAAATTCAAATTCAAAAGAAAAGCAAGCAACAAAAGTAACAAAAAATCAAAACTAAAATGTTCGGGTTGTTTCAAATAAATCGTAAGCAATTATGGTGGAGAAACCAAGCTTTTTAAAAAAATGCTTAAATGAACTATAAGGGTTTAAACAGTAGCAAAAACAATTAATTAAATGCCTTTTTCAATTAATAAATTACTAAACTATTTTATTTTGTCACCAAACTTTTTGTGGCATTGGGGTATTTTGTAACACTAATTTAGGTACTACTTGTATATTTTATAAAACAAAAATATATAGAAAATAAAATAGAAAACTAATAAACAGAAAACAAATAAATACAAAAAGGGAAACAAAAGGCCGGCCCAGCTGCTGGCCAGCCCAACTGGCCCCAATCGGCCCACCCCCGCACCACTTAGCCCCCCCACGCCCCCAAACCCTAGCGCACGACGCCCCACTCCCCCACTCGCCCCCACTCTCTCTGCCCCCTCGCTCCCCCGAACCAGATCGGGATCGGGGTGACCGCGCCCTCGACGCCCGATGTCGCCGCCGAACGCCGTCGCCCCCTCCCAGCCTGGGCCTCGCCGGCGCTCCCCCCCACCGGCCTGCCTCCTCGACGCCAACGACGTCCCCGTCCTCCCCCATGAGTCCCGCTGCCTAGACCCTACACCCGACGTGGGGCCCTCCCTCCTTCTCCTATGCCCCACCCCGCACTGCATCGCCGTGCACGCCGCTCGGGGCCACGCCTCGCGCCCCGCCCGCTGCGCCGTTGCTGCCTTACCCCGCACGCGCCGTCCCGCGTGCTCCGCTGGCCTCCTTGTCGCGAGCCTCGTGCGCCTCCCCCCTGCTCGTTGCTGCTCCGGCGCGGCTCCGCCCGTGCCACCGCGCAGCCACCGCGCTCTGCGTCCCTGACCGGCGCCCGCTGCGTGTCGTCCCACGGCGCTCCCCGCCCCTGCTGCTCCTTCCCCGTGCGACGCGCTGTCGCCTCTCCCCCTCCTGCGCCTTGTCCGCCTTGGCCTCGCCCTCGCCCTGCAACTCGCCTCGCCACCACTGCCTGCAGCTACTGCTGCTCCGCTGCCGTGTGCCATCTGCCGCGACGGCCCTCTCCGCTACCCGCGCCGCCCTGCTCCGGCTGCGGCCGCGACCGTCGGTGCCCACAGGGCCGTTGCCCTTCACCCCAGCGCCAGTCGCCGCCTCTTCGGTGGCTCGCCGGAGCCCCGTCCGCCCCATCGTGGCCGCCGCTCCCCAACCGCGCCCAAACGGGATGGGCGTCAGCCCCAGCGCCTGAAACCCGTCTACCCAGCGCCCGTTAAGGCCGCTGGGCCTATGACAACTAGGCCCCACCCCCCATGTGCCAATGACAGGTGGGCCTAAACCCAGAACGAAAATGATTTATAAAAATATATATAATTAATTAAAAATAAATAAATTAGTAATAAGTAAATAAAAATGTTAATTAATTAATTAATTAACTAAATTAATTAACTTAATTAATCCTGTTTAATTAAACTAATTAAACATTAGGTACCTAGTTAACTAATTAAACTGATTAATAGGTTAATTTGGTTATTATACCTATGACATGTGGGACCCACACGTCAGCGACCCAGTCAACACCTCTGTTGACTGCTGACATCATGCTGATGTCGTGATGACATCAGCATGTACTGTTCTGGATAATGTTAGAATTAAGTAATTAAATAAATCCAAAAAAATGATTTAAACCTTTTAAAATTAATATAAAATAAACCGTAACCCAGATGAAAATACTTTGTACATGAAAGTTGCTCAGAACGACGAGACGAACCCGGATACGCAGCCCGTTCGTCCGCCACGCATCCCTAACCTATCCAACTCGCAACTTTCCCCCTCCGGCTCCTCTGCCCGAAAACGCGAAACACCGGGAATACTTTTCCGGATGTTTTCCCCCTTCACCGGTACCCCCTCGTACCGCGTTAGGGCACACCTAGCATCACGTTTTGTCATGTCATGCATCATTATGCATCTGTTTGCATTATATTTATTGTTTCTTCCCCCTCTTCTCTCGCTAGACACCGAGACCGACGCCGCTGCTACCCAGTACGACTACGGTGTTGACGACCCCTCTCTCTTGCCAGAGAAACCAGGCAAGCCCCCCCTTTGATCACCAGATATCGCCTACTCTTCTCTATACTGCTTGCACTAGAGTAGTGTAGCATGTTACTGCTTTCCGTTATTCCTATCCTGATGCATAGCCTGTCCTTGCTACTACTGTTGTTACCCTTACCTGCTATCCTACTGCTTAGTATAGGATGCTAGTGTTCCATCAGTGGCCCTACACTCTTGTCCGTCTGCCATGCTATACTACTGGGCCGTGATCACTTCGGGAGGTGATCACGGGCATATACTATATACTCTACATTGATACATTACCTGTGATACTGTTCGGACATGGGGGCTGAAGGGGCAGGTGGCTCCATCCCGGTAGAGGTGGGCCTGGGTTCCCGACGGCCCCCGACTGTTACTTTATGGCGGAGCGACAGGGCAGGTTGAGACTACCTAGGAGAGAGGTGGGCCTGGCCCTGGTCGGCGTTCGCAGATACTTAACACGTTTAACGAGATCTTGGTATTTGATCTGAGTCTGGCTACTGGCCTATACGCACTAACCATCTACGCGGGGACAGTTATGGGCACTCGACGTCGTGGTATCAGCCGAAGCCTTTGTGACGTCAGCAACGGAGCGGCGCGCGCTGGATTGGACTGGAACGCCAACTAGGCTAGGTCTGCTTCCGACCGCCCACGCAACGTGCAGGTGTGCTAAGGGCGATGGGCCCAGACCCCTGGGCGCTTAGGTTTAGACCGACGTGCTGACCTCTCTGTTGGTCTAGGTGGGGCTGCGACGTGTTGATCTTCCGAGGCCGGGCATGACCCAGAAAAGTGTGTCCAGCCAAATGGGATCGAGCGTGTTGGGTTATGTGGTGCACCCCTGCAGGGAAGTTAATCTATTCGAATAGCCGTGACCTTCGGTAACAGGACGACTTGGAGTTGTACCTTGACCTTATGACAACTAGAACCAGATACTTAATAAAACACACCCTTCCAAGTGCCAGATACAACCGGTGATCGCTCTCTCACAGGGCGACGAGGGGAGGATCATCGGTTAGGATTATGCTATGCGATGCTACTTGAAGGACTTCAGTCTACTCTCTTCTACATGCTGCAAGACGGAGGCTGCCAAAAGCGTAGTCTTCGAAAGGATTAGCTATCCCCCTCTTATTCCGGCATTCTGCAGTTCAGTCCACATATGATAGCCTTATTCCAGTTGATACCAATGCATACATATGTAGTGTAGCTCCTTGCTTGCGAGTACTTTGGATGAGTACTCACGGTTGCTTTCTCCTTCTTTTCCCCTATCCCTTCTACCTGGTTGCCGCAACCAGATGTTGGAGCCCAGGAGCCAGACGCCACCGTCGACGACGACTCCTACTACACCGGAGGTGCCTACTACTACGTGATGCCCGCTGACGACGACCAGGAGTAGTTAGGAGGATCCCAGGCAGGAGGCCTGCGCCTCTTTCGATCTGTATCCCAGTTTGTGTTAGCCTTCTTAAGGCAAACTTGTTTAACTTATGTCTGTACTCAGATATTGTTGCTTCCGTTGACTCATCTATGATCGAGCTCTTGTATTCGAGCCCTCGAGGCCCCTGGCTTGTAATATGATGCTTGTATGACTTATTTTATTTGTAGAGTTGTGTTGTGATATCTTCCCGTGAGTCCCTGATCTTGATCGTACACGTTTGCGTGTATGATTAGTGTACGATTGAATCGGGGGCGTCACAAGTTGGTATCAGAGCCAACTGCCTGTAGGAATCCCCTTTTCCAACTCCTTGGCTGAAGTCGAGTCTAGTGATTGCAAAACTTTTACTAACATGGCTGTGTGCCTTACGGGCCCACATCGCCATCTGGGTGGTATTACGATCTTTTACTCCTCGATCTTTACTCCGGGATTCTGAACTCTCTTCTATTCGGGTTAAACGATTTTTACTAAAATCTAACTTTAGGTTCTCGAAAATGCTTTCTCCCGGAGAGCCCCTTCAGTCCAGATGATCGCCGGCTGCACCAGAAGATTTCAGAGATACTCTCCGATATTCTCTCGAGACCTTGTGCCCGTTGCTTTTGCAATTCCCTTCCACCGAAATATCCGTATGGATAAATACTTACACCTGTCGTGCTTACTTTTATTCCCAGTTGGTCTTGTTATTACAAGATACCTCGTGATACTTGTCGTTGTTTCGATAATCCTTTGAGCTTACTGCCTTGCTGTTCCTTGTCACCTGAATACCCCTATGGATAATTCTCGCACTTATCGAGTATCCGCTCACCCCCCAGTTGTTCATGTGTTTCACAATGGTCTTCGAAATACTATTCGATCTTCCGAAAATCCTCAGCAACTTATTGCTTTTGAAATTCTTTGCTTGCTTGCATTATGGTTAATCCCATAAGTATAGTAATCTTATTGGCATTCTTTGCCACCGTCATTTTGATCCTATTGATTCAACATGAGTGCGAATGCACGCAATCATCAGTCGGATCCTAGGATTCATCCTTCCGGCTCAGACGCCAGTTTAAACATGAGCTGGATCTCGACCAATCAATTGACCATCGATCGTACCTCTAAGGCTATTCAACTTATCCATCCCTGATCAGAGCATTGCTTCTAATCCCTTGTCTTGGAATTGATAACTCCTATGCATTTGAGCCTTAAATTAGTCAGTTGTTTCTAAAGTCTGATCTCCTTGCATTGTTTCTCCCTCTGGTTGAGTACCGATGCTCACACCAGATCCCTTGAGGACCACCAGATCCTTTGTTGGATTTTATCCGACAGCGTCCTTCATATTCAATAAGTCTGTGAGCCTTTCCTCGGATACATAATACCTTTGGTAAAATTGTATCCCCTGCTTTTGTCAACCATGCCCTGCTCCCGAGCTTGAGTTATTTGCTCCTGAAGCTTGTGGTATATGTTTCCACGATACCCTGACGGGTTGAACCTATGCCTTCCTTAATTTGTGTGACCTCGAAGTTATGCGGGTTATACCCTGCTGACGCTTCGTCAGATAACTTTTCAGCACTACAACTTCGAAAAAGGGGAGGTAAATGTAAGGTTATGCATTGAAGAAGTGGGAGTCGACCTTGAACTTTGTGTTCAAGCCCATGGACACGATGTAGATCTTATCATTAAAGCTTCTCTTAAATTAATTACTCCCTTGGTATAAGTATATATTATATCTGGGATCTGGCCTTTTGCAATCGTGGTTTCGACCATGTTCTCTTTTCGGTACCGTTTCTCGTGCAAGTTTAAGCACTTGTCTTCTGCAGAGCAATACCCCAGTCCAACCTCTACTTTGATCTGTCGTCGAGTATTACCCCCTGGTATCTCGAGGATACCACGGGATACATAACTTCTTATGAGTTCTTCATCAACTAATATTCTTGCCGATTCCATTTCTCCAACGGGTTCTCAGTTGTTAGAACCCCTCAAGGACACCGACAACTGAATTGAGTCCGCACTACGATTCAACAACTCTTGGTAACCTTCATTACTTACGAGTCGGAATCGATCACGTCATTCCAAGCCTACTCGGCTATGTCATTATCGTGCCAAATTTTAACTGTGCTACCTGGTCCTTCTTTCCGGAGCACAATTTCGATGATGGGCTAAGCTTACGTCGATCTTCCTTGTCTTATCGTTTCACCTCAAACAACAAACTTGATTTCAAGTTTGTGTCGTACCCATGGTTCCAATAACCTTTCGCTTCATCATTCGTTTGACTTGATGTCATCGCCGACCGATTACATCTCCATGAAACCTCTCGACAGAAATTGTCATGATCATCATCAACATTTTCGAGCTCCTCAAGGATATCAATTGAATTCCTGCTAAGAAATACCATCCTTGCCCTTGATGATTTGTGTTATCATCGACCACTCGATTGCCTTCCGTTCAACACAAACTTGTTCATGTTTTGTGTTATACCTTGAGATCCTTGCTACCCAGCATTTGTTCTCCTTTACCTTGGAGTATTGCCATCTTTTATGTCAAGAATGTTGTGAGAATTTCACCACCTCTTAAGAATTCTTGGTATCGTGATACTTCTCACCATCACCATTCTTTCTTGGTCCTCGTGTTGATTCCAACCGGGGTACCAACAAGTGAACGGTGTTGTTTGGATTCTGCACTTCTAGCAACCCTATTGGTTTGAAGTTAATGGTCGACCGTTCGTTCTTAGACTATTGATTATTGAATCACCATTCTGACATTGGTCGTGCAACCCAACCCATATTTTGGGTGCACCTTTCAACCAATGTTTAATTGTGTATGTTTTCCGTGAGCATACTCCCTTATATCATTTGATCTAACAAATGTTATCTCCTTGTTCACTTAATTGTGGAAATCCATCTTTTGGAAATCTCGATGAATTGCCGTTGAGTTCACCAGACACCTCCTTGTCCTCTCCTTGGATTAATGATGAACTCTTGTTAACGGAAATCACTTCATAGTTCATTTCCCGAGAATCTTACATTGTCATCTCGTCAATTGTGTTGCACCTTTTCTTCTCAGGCTTACTAAGTCGGAGGTATCCTGGCACTAATCAGATCTGAATCTAGGTTAGATATGATGGTTGGAACATATTTCCAAGAGTTACAACAATGGTCCTTATGTGACCCGGTAAGGTGATGTCATGCCTAACACACCTGGCCGGAGGCCCAATTGTTATAGTTTCCCTTTTCAGCCAGGCTATCCTTTCTTCCATGAGGAAATTGTAAGACTTATTCTATAAGTTCTTCCTGATGGACCCTTTTTGTTTCCAAAGTCTGAACTTGCTTGAAGACCATGTAATGCTATCTCGAAGCATGTTTGTGGTACTCCGATTTTCAACAAGGACATTTGAAGCCAATGCTAAATGTTTCCTGCTAAATTATCCAAACACCGCTGTATGGGTAATGTCATGAAATTTCTACGTTATATCCTATCATGGATATCATGCTCTGCTTGTCCTTGGGAAGGATATACCCCTGAAAGATGTGTTTAAACACATTTTTTCTTTCCATTGTTCTGTTTAACCTGAGGATCACATTTTCCTTTCCATTGGTTTGTTTAACCTTTCTTGTGATCTATATGATCTAAACAGTAAGATTCTTCTGCTCATGTAAATACATCGGTGTACAATTCTGTCAGCAAGACCCTGTTACTATTGTTTATAACATCCCGGTAACCACCGATGGATGAGAACTTTGCCTATTGGACCGCCTCGTTCAACGAGCAGGAAAATGGTTCTCTTCGTCCCTCGCCCTTGGTACCGACGCTGTTGCCAACACAACTGGCAGGCTACCCTCTGACATGCCTTATCTACATGATCGTGCAAGGCATCACCGGCCTTCCTACTTTTACCCCACATGGTGGGCCCATAACCCACAGTTCCACAGGATCGAAACCTGACTCTCCTATACACCCTGTTGCCAAAGTTATTCCTAGAGCTTGACTTCGTATGTAATTTGCGAGCCACCTTCCTAGTGATCAATTATGGTATCGGACACAATACTTATTCCCGTTGCTCTGAACCCCATTCACACTCTGTTTCAGGCAATGAACGATTGCCTATCCGCTTGAAACTTCTTATCGCACCGTCTTACTTTGCTCTCGATGTGTTTCATTTGTTCAACTCGAGAGATACTCATATGTTCATACTTGGGAAACCCCCAGAAGATTTTCCCTTATAACATCCTATCGTTGTAGAGCTGCCCCTTACCTATTCGTAAGTACGATGGATATCCCGAAGAAAGGATGACAAATTGATCATGATGACTTGAAGCAGTGAAATGAAGATATCAACGAAAGGGATCAACCTCTTCGAAAGGGCAGCCAAGACCGAGAAGACTCGTTAGGTTTTTCGCTACTAGCACCTTCGCCCCTTACTCCACCGCTTAAATCTCGGGACGAGATTTCTTGTAGTGGAGAAGAATTGTGACGCCCGGATAACCAGGCCCCACCCCCCATGTGCCAACGACAGGTGGGCCTAGACCCAGAACGAAAATGATTTATAAAAATATATATAATTAATTAAAAATAAATAAATTAGTAATAAGTAAATAAAAATGTTAATTAATTAATTAATTAACTAAATTAATTAACTTAATTAATCCTGTTTAATTAAACTAATTAAACATTAGGTACCTAGTTAACTAATTAAACTGATTAATAGGTTAATTTGGTTATTATACCTATGACATGTGGGACCTACACGTCAGCGACCCAGTCAACACCTCTGTTGACTGCTGACATCATGCTGATGTCATGATGACATCAGCATGTACTGTTCTGGATAATGTTAGAATTAAGTAATTAAATAAATCCAAAAAAATGATTTAAACCTTTTAAAATTAATATAAAATAAACCGTAACCCAGATGAAAATACTTTGTACATGAAAGTTGCTCAGAACGACGAGACGAACCCGGATACGCAGCCCGTTCGTCCGCCACGCATCCCTAACCTATCCAACTCGCAACTTTCCCCCTCCGGCTCCTCTGCCCGAAAACGCGAAACACCGGGAATACTTTTCCGGATGTTTTCCCCCTTCACCGGTACCCCCTCGTACCGCGTTAGGGCACACCTAGCATCATGTTTTGTCATGTCATGCATCATTATGCATCTGTTTGCATTATATTTATTGTTTCTTCCCCCTCTTCTCTCGCTAGACACCGAGACCGACGCCGCTGCTACCCAGTACGACTACGGTGTTGACGACCCCTCTCTCTTGCCAGAGAAACCAGGCAAGCCCCCCCTTTGATCACCAGATATCGCCTACTCTTCTCTATACTGCTTGCACTAGAGTAGTGTAGCATGTTACTGCTTTCCGTTATTCCTATCCTGATGCATAGCCTGTCCTTGCTACTACTGTTGTTACCCTTACCTGCTATCCTACTGCTTAGTATAGGATGCTAGTGTTCCATCAGTGGCCCTACACTCTTGTCCGTCTGCCATGCTATACTACTGGGCCGTGATCACTTCGGGAGGTGATCACGGGCATATACTATATACTCTACATTGATACATTACCTGTGATACTGTTCGGACATGGGGGCTGAAGGGGCAGGTGGCTCCATCCCGGTAGAGGTGGGCCTGGGTTCCCGACGGCCCCCGACTGTTACTTTATGGCGGAGCGACAGGGCAGGTTGAGACTACCTAGGAGAGAGGTGGGCTTGGCCCTGGTCGGCGTTCGCAGATACTTAACACGTTTAACGAGATCTTGGTATTTGATCTGAGTCTGGCTACTGGCCTATACGCACTAACCATCTACGCGGGGACAGTTATGGGCACTCGACGTCGTGGTATCAGCCGAAGCCTTCGTGACGTCAGCAACGGAGCGGCGCACGCTGGATTGGACTGGAACGCCAACTAGGCTAGGTCTGCTTCCGGCCGCCCACGCAACGTGCAGGTGTGCTAAGGGCGATGGGCCCAGACCCCTGGGCGCTTAGGTTTAGACCGGCGTGCTGACCTCTCTGTTGGTCTAGGTGGGGCTGCGACGTGTTGATCTTCCGAGGCCGGGCATGACCCAGAAAAGTGTGTCCAGCCAAATGGGATCGAGCGTGTTGGGTTATGTGGTGCACCCCTGCTGGGAAGTTAATCTATTCGAATAGCCGTGACCTTCGGTAACAGGATGACTTGGAGTTGTACCTTGACCTTATGACAACTAGAACCGGATACTTAATAAAACACACCCTTCCAAGTGCCAGATACAACCGGTGATCGCTCTCTCACAGGGCGACGAGGGGAGGATCATCGGTTAGGATTATGCTATGCGATGCTACTTGAAGGACTTCAGTCTACTCTCTTCTACATGCTGCAAGACGGAGGCTGCCAAAAGCGTAGTCTTCGAAAGGATTAGCTATCCCCCTCTTATTCCGGCATTCTGCAGTTCAGTCCACATATGATAGCCTTATTCCAGTTGATACCAATGCATACATATGTAGTGTAGCTCCTTGCTTGCGAGTACTTTGGATGAGTACTCACAGTTGCTTTCTCCTTCTTTTCCCCTATCCCTTCTACCTGGTTGCCGCAACCAGATGTTGGAGCCCAGGAGCCAGACGCCACCGTCGACGACGACTCCTACTACACCGGAGGTGCCTACTACTACGTGATGCCCGCCGACGACGACCAGGAGTAGTTAGGAGGATCCCAGGCAGGAGGCCTGCGCCTCTTTCGATCTGTATCCCAGTTTGTGTTAGCCTTCTTAAGGCAAACTTGTTTAACTTATGTCTGTACTCAGATATTGTTGCTTCCGTTGACTCGTCTATGATCGAGCTCTTGTATTCGAGCCCTCGAGGCCCCTGGCTTGTAATATGATGCTTGTATGACTTATTTTATTTGTAGAGTTGTGTTGTGATATCTTCCCGTGAGTCCCTGATCTTGATCGTACACGTTTGCGTGTATTATTAGTGTACGATTGAATCGGGTGCGTCACAACGGGTTTAGCTTCAGGTTCCATATTAATCTTGTACTGACATAGAGTGGGACTAGTGCCCTTTAAATCATCAAGAGTATGTCCAATGGTAGCTCGGTACTTCCTTATAACTTTCAATAATCTTTCCTCTTCATGTTCTGCAAGGTTAGCACTAATAATAACAGGATATATCTTCTTTTCATCAAGATAAGCATATTTCAAAGTGTCTGGTAATTGTTTTAATTCAAACACAAGATCACCTTAGGTGGAGGAGGACCTCCTAGAGTTTCAATAGGCAAATTGTGTTTAAGAAGAGGATGTTGTTCAAAGAAAATCCTATCTATTTCATTTCTTTCATGCATATGTAAATCATTTTCATGGTCTAGCAGATATTGTTCTAATGGATCGGTAGGAGGCACAATAGAAGCAAGACCAATTATTTCATCCTTACTTGGCAATTATTTTTCATGAAGCTTTCTATTAAACTTGGAAAAATTAAACTCATGAGATTCATCACCAAAACTAACACCGATAGTTTGTTTCTCACAATCTATTTTAGCATTAAGGTGTTCAAGAAAGGTCTACCAAAGATAATGGGACAAAAGTCATCTTGTGGGGAACCAAGAACAAGATAATCAGTAGGGTACTTTATTTTCCCACACAAGACTTCAACATCTCTAACAATCCCAGTTGGTGATATAGTATCTATATGAGCAAGTTTAATAGTAACATCTATGTCTTCTATCTCAGCGGGTGCTATGTCATTCATAATTTCATGATATAAGGAATAAGGAATAGCACTCACGCTAGCACCTAAGTCACATAAACCATGATAACAGTGATCTCCTATTTTAACTGAGACAAAAGGCATGCCAACAACAGGTCTATGTTTATCCTTTTTACCAGGTTTGGCAATTCTAGCAGCTTCTTCACAGAAGTAAATAGCAAGCCCATCTATATTTTCTTCCAAGAGATCCTTAACCATAGCAACACTAGGTTCTACTTTGATTTGTTCATCAGGTTTAGGTGTTCTAATATAAATTTTGTTGACCACAGTTGAAACTTTAGCATGTTCCTTTATCCTAACAGGGAAAGGTGGTTTCTCAATATAAGCAGTAGGAACAACTGGATCAACATTATAAAGCATAGTTTCTTCCTTAGCTAGTTCTGGTTCTTTAATTTCTTCTTTATTAGGTGGGTGATATTTAAACCACTTCTCTCTAGGGAGATCAACATGAGTAGCAAATGATTCACAAAAGGAGGCTACTATCTCAGAGTCAAGTCCATATTTAGTGCTAAACTTTTGAAAAGCATCAGTATTCATGAAAGATTTAACACAATCATACTTAAGCTTAATACCCGACTCTTTACCTTCGTCGAGTTCCCAATCGTCATAGTTGCGTTTAATTCTTTCTAAAAGATCCCATCGGAATTCAATACTCTTCTTTATAAAAGAACCATCACAGGAAGTATCAAGCATGGATCGATCATTATGAGAAAGCCGAGCATAAAAATTCTGGATAATAATTTCTCTTGAGAGCTCATGATTGGGGCATGAATATAACATTGAATTAAGCCTCCCCAAGCTAGAGCGATACTTTCTCCTTCATGAGGCCAAAAATTATATATTTAATTCCGATCGTGATGAACTAGATGCATGGGATAATTTTTTGGTGGAACTCCAATTTCAATCGATTCCAATTCCAAGATCCAATATCATCGCATGACCTATACCATGCCAATGATTTTCCCTTCAAAGATAAAGGGAAAACCTTCTTCTTAACATCATCTCCGGGTAAACCTGCAAGCTTAAACAATCCACAAATTTGTTCCACATATATCAAGTGCATATCACGATGTTCGATTCCATATCCTGCATAAGGACTAGCTAGCAGTTGTTCTATCATACCCGAAGGAATTTCATATTCAATATTTTTAGTAGGTGTAGTAGGTTGAGGGGTAGCTAATTGTGGTTCTGTTCAAGGTGAAGATACCCCGAACAAACCCCTCAAAGGATTGTTTTCCATAGTAACAAGTGACAGTAAATTTCAGCACACCATATAAATGTTTCCTTACCAAATTCCACTTACGAAAGGCGCTTCACTCCCCGGCAACGGCGCCAGAAAATAGCCTTGATGACCCACAAGTATAGGGGATCAATTGTAGCTCTTTTCGATAAGTAAGAGTGTCAAACCCAATGAGGAGCAGAAGGAAATGACAAGTGGTTTTCAGCAAGGTAATGTCTGCAAGTGCTGAAATTGTAAGTAACGGAGTAGTTTGATAGCAAGATATTTTGTAACGAGCAAGTAATGATAATAGTAACAAAAGTGCAGCAAGGTAGCCCAATCCTTTTGAGGCAAAGGACAGGCCAAAATGATCTCTTATAATAAGCAAAGCGTTCTTGAGGGTACACGGGAATTTCGTCTAGTCACTTTCATCATGTTGATTCGGTTTGTGTTCGCTACTTTGATAATTTGATATGTGGGTGGACCGGTGCTTAGGTGTTGTTCTTACTTGAACAAACCTCCTACTTATGATTAACCCCCTCACAAGCATCCGCAACTACGAGAAAAGTATTAAGGATAAATCCTAACCATAGCATTAAACTTTTGGATCCAATCCGTCCCTTATGGAATAGCGCATAAACTAGGGTTTAAGCTTCTGTCACTCTCGCAACCCATCATATAATAACTACTCCACAATGCATTCCCTTAGGCCCAAATATGGTGAAGTGTTATGTAGTCGACGTTCACATGACACCACTAAGGAAATCACAACATACATTCTATCAAAATATCGAAAACGTATCAAGTTCACATGATTACTTGCAACATGATTTCTCCCGTGACATCAAGGACAAAAGTAACTACTCATAAGTGATAAACATGCTCAAGATCAGAGGGGTATTAAATAACATAATGGATCTGAACATGTAATCTTCCACCAAATAAACCATGTAGTAATCAAGTACAAGATGTAATCAACACTGCTAGTCATCCACAAACACCAATCTATAGTTCCAGTAACAAGATTGAACACAAGAGATGAACTAGGGCTTGAGATGAGATGGTGCTGTTGAAGATGTTGATGGATATTTCCCTCCCCAAGATGGGAGAGTTGTTGGTGATGATGATGACGGTGATTGCCCCCTCTGGGAGGGAAGTTCCCCCGGCGGAATCGCTCCGTCGGAGGGTAAAAGTGCTCCTGCCCAAGTTCTGCCTCAAGATGGCGGCGCTCCATCCCGAAAGTCCTCTCCTTATTTTTTTCTAGGTCAAAATGACTTATATACCAGAAGATGGGCACCGGAGGTGGGCCTGGGTGAGCACAACCCACTAGGGCGTGCCTGGGCTCCCTGGCGCGCCCAGGTGAGTTGTGCCCACCTGGCAGGCCCCCTCTGGTACTTATTTGCTCCAATATTGTTCATATATTCCATAAAAATTCTCTGTAAAGTTTCAGCTTGTTTGGAGTTGTGCTGAATAGGTAGCCTGACATAGCTTTTCCAGGTCCAGATTTCCAGCTGCCGGAATTCTCCCTCTTTGTGTGTACATTGCATATTATGAGAGAAAAGGCATTAGAATTACTCCAAAAAGCATTATTATGCATAAAAACATCATAAATAACAGTAGGAAAACATGATGCAAAATGGACGTATCATACATCCCGTGCCATGCAAGATCGTATGTCTTTGAAGAAACTCGGCTTCCAAGACTTTGAGAATATGGAGAGGAGGAGGGCTCACCTCGGGACTAAACATGGTTATGTTTTTCGGGTTAAGTTCTACAATGCACTTAATAACTCATATTTCGGTTGCTCTAATTGGGAAGCTCTCTACAAGGCCTATGAATTTCAGGAGAATATGCCTCCGGTTTACCTATTTTATGCTATTTTACCTCGGAGAGAGGAGTAGGTCCTATGTATTAAGAACAGTTAGTTAGTGTTGATTATGACTATGATGATGATGAGGAGTTGTTATTATGATGATGATGAGTTATGTGCTACAATGTGTTAGAATGATGAGTTGTTATATGACTCATAGATGATGATAATGATGAGGAGTTGTTATATATATGACTATGGTGATGATGATGAGTTATTATTATTATTATTATTATTATTATTATTATTATTATTATGAGTTATTATATCATTGGATGAAAGAAACACAAATTAGATTCAAGTGGATGGATCCAAAGTGACCAAGTTGGATTAATATATAGGAGGACCAAGTTTGGATCGTCCTACTAATCCAACTTGGTCACTTTGGATCCATCCACTTAAATATAATCCATGTTTCTTTCACCCAATGATATAATAAGTCATCATTATCATAATGATATAACAATGTTTGAATTGCTACTGTATCAAAACTTATATAATGGTGTATAAATACAGTATAAAACAAAAGATATGAAATACTGATGAATAGTTGTAGCGCGGGGTTAAAGCACATGCTATTGCTATTTAGCAGTAGCGCGGAGGGAACCCATGCTGCTGCTAACTCACTTAGCAGTAGTGATGGTTTAAACGCGTGCTACTGCTAATAGTTAGCTGTAGCGTCGTAGTAGTAGCGTGGGTACCCGCGCTACTGATAGCCTCAAAACTAGTGCCACTACTAGGGTTTTCCCTAGTAGTGCAATAAGGGCACCACCCACAAAGAGGCCACCAGTCGCCACAATCCATGCACATAACGAGTGTAGGCCACCAACCGCCACGGTCCACACATATCACCAGTGTAAGGTCGTCCATGCGTCCAAGAGCCTACAAGAGGCCATCCGGTAGCGCCACAACATCTTCACTCCATGAAGAGGGGTTTTAACACCCCCCGAGAGTTCTTCGCAGAGAACAAGTCAATAGAAAAACAGACAACTAGGAAGGATAAGAATAGAATGAATGATTATCTCCAAAACGTTGTCATTTGAGTACATCACTTATTGAATCCAATTTTTACTGAAATATTTGTACCCACAAAAGAGACCACACACGAACATGTATATGGCTCCTATTTTACGAATACATTACGAACATTTAGAGCATATCCAACCGGGCGCCTCATACCGGCCTCAAATGTCCGGGTGCACGACCCGGTTACCGACCAGCCAAAAAAAGCAATCTAGCTAGGCTCCTCATACTAACCCTAAACGGTCGGGCTGACTAGCTAGCACCCCTCATATCTAGAGGCAAATACATCACAGGTCATGGGTGTACAGATGTACACCCTAAATTTTCTGCAAACAAATTCGTATATATAGAATATGACAAAAAATACTAGCGTACATGCTAGAGAGCCTAAGCAGTAGCCCACCCATAGCCAACAAGTGAATAGCCCACTAGGCAGCAGCCCAGCAGCAACAAATAGACACTTTTATCCAGAGCCTGATGCCCTCAATATCAATCTCCAACCCTAAGGTAAATCCCCTCCAAAGTTTTAGGGCCTGCTTGGGACTAGTCCGCTCCTTGAAATTCAGCTCCACTCTAGAAAACACAAGCCAAACGGGGTAGCTCCACGATATGCCGGTTTGTAAAAAGAACGAGAATCTGGAATATAACTCCCTGATTTGTGTGAAGCTCTTCAGGGAATGCTCAAAAAAAACTCTAGAAGTTGGAGTTTGGGGGAAATCACCCACCATTGCCACCCGTAAGTGTATATCCCTCCATTTCTCCCCTCTCATCCAATAAAATAGACCATTTTCACCAAATTTCTCATTCTTGAAGCTGGAGCTAGATGAAAGCCAAACATTATCTTTGGTAGAGCCGCAACTCCTATATGGAACTGCTCCAAAGTGAATTTGGTGAAGTCAAACTGATTTTGGTGGAGCGGAGCTGTCCCAAACAGGTTAATCTGAATTTGCATTCATTGACATGTACATGTGTAGCTTCTGCTTGATTTTAGAGAGTATAGCTCTATACATGCCATAGTCCTTATCTGATTGATTTTATTAGTAAAAAATAACAAATGAATTTTTGAAGTGTAACACAAGGCTGGGGGTGATGTTAGGGTGAAAAAAAATCAACTTTATCCAACCCAAATCTAGGGCAGATACAAGGAGGCCCGGGCTTGTCTGCCACGTAAGATCCGGCCCATGTTGGCCCACCCCAACCCCACATATATTCGTCCCCATCCACTTGTCGAATCAGACCCTAGCCACTCCACTTCACTCCACTCTTCCCGCTTCACCTCCAAGCTCACTTCCGACAATATCTGGTCATCTTCAGCATGGTGAGCAGCGGATCCGAGTCCTCCGTAACTGGGACCTCATCCCAGTCGAGCCGGAGGAGGAGATGGTCACCTGCATTGCGCTTTGCCACACCCGACAGGAGAACGCCCGACAACAGTCAAACTCGATCCAACGGGAATCCATAACGTCCGCCCCAATGGCGCATGGATCCAACGCGAGGCGCATCGCCGCTGCCTTGCCGGAGGCGGTGAACTTCGTCTAGCATCCAAACACCATAGAGGCACAGTCCCTTCATTGCTGTGCCGACGACGAGGCCATCCGTGGCCCAACTGTGCCGGAGCCTAATATGTTGCAGCGTGTCTGTCGTGCAAGGCAGAGGGCGCGGTAGCCCTTGCGGCGGATGTCGGCGAGGCGAATTCGCACCCTCCGGCGCTGATACAGGTGACCGACAACCCCGTGCGCCACAAGTGCGTCTTGGTGTACGTGTTAGCCTCCAACCATGACAGATCCATCGTTGACCCCACTTCGAACGACGAGGAAGTGTAGGGCATGGGAGACAACCGTGCCTCGAGTCTCATGAACCGGTGCATGTCCCATGTCCTACTCTACCTCGTCGGAGACTAAACCAACACTCTGAGGGTGCAGCCAGCTGTCAGACATGCGGACACAGCCGGACGAGCTCTGCTTAAGATTAGGTTTCACGTGCATGTTATTGTATGGATTTGAGGACTCATAATTGAGGTATCCAGTTGTGGAAAACGCTAGTTGAGGTCTGGCTATTCACTACCCATGGACGCACCCGGTGGACTTTTGAGGGGTCAGATTTGGTAGATGCTCTTAGTTACCATTGTACGAGGGGAAATATGACATATACTTGGACATGTTTCAAATCAATCTGGGGCCTAATGTTGGGGATATAATTATTAGGCATGACCCTCCCAGGAGGGCCCGGGTTATCCCTATGACGATTCCTCGCAATGAAGCCAAGATCATATGGTGGTTCATAGGTAGGCTTAGTAGAGGGCCCAGACCCGAAGGCGGTTTAAGGCCCATAGATATAAACCGCCATGTATGTAAAGCTTGTATTGTAAGGTATGTAAGAATGGTCACCGAGCCGGATACGTTGTATAAGCCGGCCGGGACTCTAAGGGCCGCAGGGCATCAACCCGTGTATATAAGGGGACGACCTAGCGACGTCTTAGGAGAGAAAACAACAGATCGAGAGCCGGGTCAAGCATATTCGCTCCCTGCTCATCGAAACCCCAACAATACCAACCACAAACTGGACTAGGATTTTACCTCCATCACAAGGGGCCGAACTAGTATAAACTCCTCATGTCCTTTGTCCTGATTAACCCCTTTAAGTTAACCTCAACGCGATGGCTCCACGACTAAGTCCTCACACTAGGACATCTATCGTTACAATTCCACGACAGTTGGCGCCCACCGTGGGGCTATCGCACGATGGTTTCAAGTTCTTAAAGGGCAATTTCAAAGGGATCAAGGGATACGCCATGGGCCGGATGACCAAGAGTTGCCGCGGAAAGCTCTACATCAACGACGCAGGCTGGGGCCCCGAGGCCGGCTCAATTGAGTACGGGTACCGGGTCCCTGATGATCCACAAGTATAGGGGATCGCAATAGTTTTCGAGGGTAAATTATTCAACCCAAATTTATTGATTCGACTCAAGGGGAGCCAAAGAATACTCTCAAGTATTAGCAGCTGAGTTGTCAATTCAACCACACCTGGAAACTTAGTATCTGCAGCAAAGTATTTAGTAGCAAAGTAATATGATAGTAGTGGTAACGATAGCAAAAGGTAACAGTAGTAAAAGTAATGTTTTTGGTATTTTGTAGTGATGATAGCAATAGCAATGGGAAAGTAAATAAGCGAAGAACAATATATGAAAAGCTCGTAGGCAATGGATCAATGATGGAGAATTATGCCAGATGCGGTTCATCATGTAACAGTCATAACCTAGGGTGACACAGAACTAGCTCCAGTTCATTGATATAATGTAGGCATGTATTCCGAACATAGTCATACGTGCTTATGGAAAAGAACTTGCATGACATCTCTTGTCATACCCTCCCGTGGCAGCTGGGTCCTTACTAAAACTAAGGGATATTAAGGCCTCCTTTTAATAGAGTACCGGAACAAAGCATTAACACATAGTGAATACATGAACTCCTCAAACTACGGTCATCACCGGTAAGTATCCCGATTATTGTCACTTCGGGGTTAACGGATCATAACACATAATAGGTGACTATAGACTTGCAAGATAGGATCAAGAACACTCATATATTGATGAAAACATAATAGGTTCAGATCTGAAATCATGGCACTCAGGCCCTAGTGACAAGCATTAAGCATAGCAAAGTCATAGCAACATCAATCTCAGAACATAGTGGATATTAGGGATCAAACCCTAACAAAACTAACTCGATTACATGATAGATCCCATCCAACCCATCACCGTCCAGCAAGCCTACGATGGAATTACTCACGCACGGCGGTGAGCATCATGAAATTGGTGATGGAGGATGGTTGATGATGACGATGGCGACGGATTCCCCTCTCCGGAGCCCCGAACGAACTCCAGATCAGCCCTCCTGAGAGGTTTTAGGGCTTGGCGGCGGCTCCGTATCGTAAAATGCGATGTCTTCTTCTCTCTGGTTTTTTTCTCCCCGAAACACAATATATAGAGTTGGAGTCGGAGGAGCTCCAGGGGGCCCACGAGGTAGGGGGCGCGCCTTAGGGGGGCAGGCGTGCCCCCCACCCTCGTGGACAGGTGGTGGGCCCCCTGGCCTTCATCTTTTGCAGGTATTTTTTATATTTTCCAAAAAGTTGCTTCGTGAAGTTTCAGGTCATTCCGAGAACGTTTGTTTCTGCACATAAATAACACCATGGTAATTGTGCTGAAAACAGCGTCAGTCCGGGTTAGTTCCATTCAAATCATGCAAGTTAGAGTCCAAAACAAGGGCAAAAGTGTTTGGAAAAGTAGATACGACGGAGACATATCAACTCCCCCAAGCTCAAACCTTTGCTTGTCCTCAAGCAATTCAGTTGACAAACTGAAAGTGATAAAGAAAAACTTTTACAAACTCTGTTTGCTCTTGTTGTTATAAATATGTAAAGCCAGCATTCAAGTTTTCAGCAAAGATTATAACTAACCACATTCGCAATAACGCTTAGGTCTCAAGTTTACTCATATCAATAGCATAATCAACTAGCGAGCAATAATAATAAATCTCAGATGACAACACTTTCTCAAAACAATCATAATATGATATAACAAGATGGTATCTCGCTAGCCCTTTCTGAGATCGCAAAACATAAATGCAGAGCACCTTTAAAGACCAAGGACTGACTAGACATTGTAATTCATGGTAAAAGAGATCCAGTCAAGTCATACTCAATGTAAACTAATAGTAATGAATGCAAATGATAGCGGTGCTCTCCAACTGGTGCTTTTTAAGAAGAAGATGATGAGTCAGCATAAAAGTAAATAGATAAGCCCTTCGCAGAGGGAAGCAAGGATTTGTAGAGGTGCAAGAGCTCGGTTTTGAAACAGAGGTGAATAATATTTTGAGCGGTATACTTTCATTGTCAACATAACAACCAAGAGATGGAGATATCTTCCATGCTACACACATTATAGGCGGTTCCCAAAAAGAATGGTAAAGTTTATACTCCCCTTTCCACCAACAAGCATCAATCCATGGCTTGCTCGAAACAACGAGTGCCTCCAACTAACAAGAGTCCAAGGGGGAGTTTTGTTTGCAATTATTTTGATTTAGTTTGCATAAAGCATGGGACTGGGCATCCCGATGACCAGCCATTTATCTCATGAGTGAGGAGCGGAGTCCACTCCTCTTGAGAATAACCCGCCTAACATGGAAGATACGAACATCCCTAGTTGATACATGAGCTATTTGAGCATACAAAATAGGATATTTATTTGAAGGTTTAGAGTTTGGCACATACAAATTTACTTGGAACGGCAGGTAGGTACCGTATATGGGTAGGTATAGTGGAATCATGTGGAATAACTTTGGGGTTTAAGGGATTGGATGCACAAGCAGTATTCCCGCTTAGTACAGGTGAAGGCTAGCAAAAGACTGGGAAGTGACCAGCTAGAGAGCGACAACAGTCATGAACATGCATTAAAATTAATCAACACCGAATGCAAGCATGAGTAGGATATAATTCACCATGAACATAAATATCATGAAGGCTATGTTGATTTTGTTTCAACTACATGCGTGAACATGTGCCAAGTCAAGTCACTTAAATCATTCAGAGGAGGATACCATCCTATCATACCACATCATAACCATTTCAATAGCATGTTGGCACGCAAGGTAAACCATTATAACTCATAGCTAATCAAGCATGGCACAAGGAACTATGATCTCTAGTTGTCATTGCAAACATGTTTATTCATAATAGGCTGAATCAGTAACGATGAACTAATCATATTTACAAAAACAAAACAGGTCGAGTTCATACCAGCTTTTCTCATCTAAGTCAGTCCATCATATATCGTCATAATTGCCTTTCACTTGCACGACCGAACGATGTGAATAATAATAGTGCACGTGCATTGGACTAAGCTGGAATCTGCAAGCATTCAATAAACAGGAGAAGACAAGGCAATATGGGCTCTTTTGTCAGATCAACATTAATGCATATAAGAGCCACTTCAACAATTTAATCATGGTCTTCTCCTATCGACCCCCAAAGAAAAGAAAAAAGATAAAACCATTTACACGGGAAAGCTCCCAACAAGCAAAAGAAGAACAAGAAATATTTTTGAGTTTTCTTTTTAATTGCTACTAAAAGCATGGAAAGTAATAATTAAAAGCTACAACTAATTTTTTGGTTTTTCTTAAGGTTTATTAAACACACATGAAGAAAGCATAAAAAGGAAAGTAGACTAACATGGAAGATACAATGAAAAAGTATGAGCACCGACATCTAGCAATGAGTGTATGAACATAAATGTAATGTCGGTGGGAAATACTACTCCCCCAAGCTTAGGCTTTTGGCCTAAGTTGGTCTATGGCCATGGCTGGCCTGGCGGATATCCATAATAGTAGCTGGGGTCGTACTGCGATGCAGCGGCTATCGCCTGCTGAACTGCAGCGTGGCGACGAGCGGCCTCCGCTCTCCTCTCGTACTCATCTGCCTCCTCTCTGGTAATAGTATATCTTCCTTTTGCCTGATGATCAAAGAAGGCAGGAGCAGGGAGAGTAATATGGACAACACGGCGTTTGTCAAAGATTAGTCGATACTAGAGAGGTGATTCATTCCTCTCGACAAACTGGTGGTGAACCATAGCATTAAAGTCTAGGTAAGCAGGAGGTAATTCAATATCATCTTCGCGTATGGCTATACCAAGAAAATTAGCTATGCGGGTTGCATAAATTCCTCCAAAGAAATCTCCATTAAATCTATTAAGATGCAACCTACGTGCAACAATGGCTCCCAAATTATAAGATTTATCTCCTAACACAACACTCCTAAGAATATTGAGGTCAGGGACACACATGTGGCATGCCTCATATTTACCATTAATGCATCTACCTATGAAGAGAGATAAATAATGTATAGCAGGAAAGTGAATGCTCCCTATGGTGGCTTGTGTTATATCTCTAAATTCTCCCACAGTTATGCTAGCAAGAAAATCTCTAAATTAATATTTGTGAGGATCCCTTATACTACCCCATTGTGGAAGTTTGCAAGTAGTGGTAAAATCCTCTAAGTCCATAGTATAAGAATTTTCAAAGAGATCAAACATGATAGTTGGAGAATTACGTGAAGATGAAAATTCAAACCTCCTCACAAAGGTACTAGTGAGATTGTGATACTGGCCGCACTTCTCTTCCTCGAAGCTCACAAGATCGGCGTTACGCAAATATGCATTGAATTCTTGCTTAATTCCTACTCGATCCATAAGGTTTTCAGAAGGCCATTCACAAGGACGCACTGGAGCGTCTCTTGGTGGCTCTTCATCAACATGGCGCATTGCAAGCCTGGGTCCTTGCTTCCTTGAGGAACCACCTTGGAACATTTTCCTAAGCATTTTTCTTCCTCAAGGAACAATCTCCCCAAGAAGTTTTGTGAGAGGTGCTTTGAGAAAGGAGATCGAAAATGGTAGCAAAATGAGCTTGGACTCGGGTTTGAGCTGGATATTCGTGTTTGGGGGAGGAAGAAGGAGTGTGTGGGTGAAAGGATAAGTGGAGGAGGGCCACCGTGGGCCCACGAGGCAGGGGGCGCACCCAGGGGGTAGGGCGCACCCTCCACCCTCATGGGCATGTGGTTGACCCTCCTGCTGTGTTCTTAGTGCCAAATATTCTCAAATATTCTAGAAAAAATCATATTTAAATTTCAGGGCATTTGGAGAACTTTTATTTTTGGGGTATTTTTATATTCCACAGATAATCAGATAACAGACAGAAAAATATTTATTTTTATTTTATTTAATATAAATAACAGAAAGTAAAAGTGGGGTACAGAAGGTTGTGCCTTCTAGTTTCATCCATCTCATGATCATCAAAAGGAATCCACTAATAAGGTTGATCAAGTCTTGTTAACGAACTCATTTCGAATAACATGGAACCGGAGAAATTTCGAATAACACTATGTTACCTCAACGGGGATATGCACATCCCCAATAATAAGAATATCATATTTCTTCTTGACAGTAGGAAGAGGAAATTCAAAACCTCCAAATATAATCGATGGAATTTTTCCAATAGAATTGATACTGTGGACTTGAGGTTGTTTCCTCGGAAAGTGTACCGTATGCTCATTACCATTAACATGAAAAGTGACATTGCCTTTAGTGCAATCAATAATAGCCCCTGCAGTATTCAAAAAGGGTCTTCCAAGAATAATAGACATACTATCGTCCTCGGGAATATCAAGAATAACAAAGTCCGTTAAAATAGTAGCGTTTGCAACTACAACAGGCACATCCTCACAAATACCGACAGGTATAGCAGTTGATTTATCAGCCATTTGCAAAGATATTTCAGTAGGTGTCAACTTATTCAAATCAAGTCTACGATATAAAGAGAGAGCTAACACCGACTCCAAGATCACATAAAGCAGTTTTAACATAGTTTCTTTTAATAGAGCATGGTATAGTGGGTACACCGGGATCTCCTAGTTTCTTTGGTATTCCACCCTTAAAAGTATAATTAGCAAACATGGTGGAAATTTCAGCTTCCGGTATCTTTCTCTTATTAGTAACAATATCTTTCATATACTTAGCATAAGTATTCATTTTGAGCATATCAGTTAATCGCATACACAAAAAGATAGGTCTAATCATTTCAGCAAAGCGCTCAAAATCCTCATCATCCTTTTTCTTGGATGGTTTGGGAGGAAAAGGCATGGGTTTC
The DNA here is from genome assembly GCF_056163025.1 of Triticum urartu. Classification (NCBI taxonomy): domain Eukaryota; kingdom Viridiplantae; phylum Streptophyta; class Magnoliopsida; order Poales; family Poaceae; genus Triticum; species Triticum urartu. The sequence goes on along the minus strand of NC_141873.1, from coordinate 495,686,102 downwards.
TGAACCCATGGTTCTCTTTCTTTACCATGTTTCCTAGCAACAAAATCTTTCTTATCATAATGTTGATTCTTTGATTGTGGGTTATCAAGATCAACAACAAGTTCAATTTCTATATCATTATCATTGCTAGGTTGAGCATCATCATGAACATTATTGTTAACATTATCACTAGTTTAAGGTTCATTACCAGATTGAGTTTCAGCATCAGAAATAGAAATATCATTTGGATTCTCAGGTGTTTTAGTAATAGGTTCACTAGAAGCATGCAAAGTCCTATCATTTTTCTTTTTCTTCCTTTTAGAAGGACTAGGTGCATCTATATTATTTCTATGAGAATCTTGCTCAATTCTCTTAGGGTGGCCTTCAGGATACAAAGGTTCCTGAGTCATTCTACCAGTTCTAGTAGCCACTCTAACTGAATTATCATTATTCTTACTATTCAATTCATTGAGCAAATCATTTTGAGCTTTAAGTACTTGTTCTACTTGAGTGGTAACCATAGAAGCATGTTTACTAATAAGTTTAAGTTCACCTTTAACATTAGCCATATAATCACCCAAGTGTTCAAGCATATTTGAATTATATTTCAATTGTCTACCAAAATAAGCATTAAAATCTTCTTGCTTAGCCATAAATTTATCAAACTCATCTAAGCATGGGCTAACAAACTTAGTAAACGGGATTTCAACTTTATCATATCTATAGAGAGAATTTACCTTTACTACCTATGTCGGGTTATCAAGACCATGAGTTTCTTCAATAGGTAATGGATTAAGATCATATGTTTCTTCAACGGGCGGTAAATTAAGACCGTGTATTTCTTCAATAGGAGGTAAATTCTTAACATCTTCAGCTTTAATACTTTTTTCTTTCATAGATTTCTTTGCCTCTTGCATATCTTCAGGACTGAGAAATAGAATACCCCTTTTCTTCGGAGTTGGTTTAGGAATAGGCTCAGGAATTGGCTCCGGAGGTGTCCAATTATTTTCATTTTTCAACATATTATTCAATAGAATTTCAGCTTCATCCGGTGTTCTTTCCTTGAAAACAGAACCAACACAACTATCCAGGTAATCTCTGGAAGCATCGGTTAGTCCATTATAAAAGATATCAAGTATTTCATTTTTCTTAAGAGGATGATCAGGCAAAGCATTAAGTAATTGGAGAAGCCTCCCCCAAGCTTGTGGGAGACTCTCTACTTCAATTTGCACAAAATTATATATATATCCCCTAAAGCAGCTTGTTTCTTATGAGCAGGGAAATATTTAGCAGAGAAGTAATAAATCATATCCTAGGGACTACGCACACAACCAGGATCAAGAGAATTAAACCATATCTTAGCATCACCCTTTATTGAGAATGGAAGTATTTTAAGGATATAAAAGTAACGAGTTCTCTCATCAGTAGTGAACGGGGTGGCCATATCATTTAATTTAGTAAGATGTGCCACAACAGTTTTAGATTCATAGCCATGAAAAGGATCAGATTCAACCAAAGTAATTATATCAGGATCAACAGAGAATTCATAATCCTTATCGGTAACACAGATATGTGAAGTAGCAAAAGCAGGGTCAGGTTTCATCCTAGCATTTAGAGATTGCTTATTCCATTTAGCTAATAACCTCTTAAGTTCGTGTCTATCCTTGCAAGCTAAAATAGCTAAAGAAGCTTCTTTACCAAAACATAACCCTCAGGAATAATAGGCAAGTCTTCATCATCAATTTCATCAGTATTATCAGATTCAATATTTTCAATCTCTCTAGCCCTAGCAAGTTGTTCATCAAGAAATTCACCAAGTGGCACAGTAGTATCAAGCATAGAAGTAGTTTCATCATAAGTATCATGTATAGCAGAAGTGGCATCATCAATAACATGCGACATATCAGAACGAATAGCAGAAGTAGGTTTAGGTGTCGCAAGCTTACTTAAAACAGAAGGTGAATCAAGCGCAAAGCTAGATGGCAGTTCCTTAGCTCTCCTCGTAGTTGAGGGATAAATCTTGGTTCTTGGATCTTTCAAGTTCTTCATAATGATAAGCAGATATAAATCCCAAGTGACTCAAAGAATAGAGCTATACTCCCCGGCAACGGCGCCAGAAAATAGTCTTGATGACCCACACGTATAGGGGATCGCAACAGTTTTCGAGGGTAAAGTATTCAACCCAAATTTATTGATTCGACATAAGGGGAGCCAAAGAATACTCTCAAGTATTAGCAGCTGAGTTGTCAATTCTACCACACCTGGAAACTTAGTATCTGCAGCAAAGTATTTAGTAGCAAAGTAATATGATAGTAGTGGTAATGATAGCAAAAGGTAACAGTAGTAAAAGTAATGTTTTTGGTATTTTGTAGTGATGATAGCAATAGCAACGGGAAAGTAAATAAGCGAAGAACAATATATGAAAAGCTCGTAGGCAATGGATCAGTGATGGAGAATTATGCCGGATGCGGTTCATCATGTAACAGTCATAACCTAGGGTGACACAGAACTAGCTCCAGTTCATTGATATAATGTAGGCATGTATTCCGAACATAGTCATACGTGCTTATGGAAAAGAACTTGCATGACATCTCTTGTCCTACCCTCCCGTGGCAGCTGGGTCCTTACGGAAACTAAGGGATATTAAGGCCTCCTTTTAATAGAGTACCGGAACAAAGCATTAACACATAGTGAATACATGAACTCCTCAAACTACGGTCATCACTAGTAAGTATCCCGATTATTGTCACTTCGGGGTTAACGGATCATAACACATAATAGGTGACTATAGACTTGCAAGATAGGATCAAGAACACTCATATATTGATGAAAACATAATAGGTTCAGATCTGAAATCGTGGCACTCGGGCCCTAGTGACAAGCATTAAGCATAGCAAAGTCATAGCAGCATCAATCTCACAACATAGTGGATACTAGGGATCAAACCCTAACAAAACTAACTCGATTACATGATAGATCCCATCCAACCCATCACCATCCAGCAAGCCTATGATGGAATTACTCACGCACGGTGGTGAACATCATGAAATTGGTGATGGAGGATGGTTGATGATGACGATGGCGACGGATTCCCCTCTCCGGAGCCCCGAACGGACTCCAGCGCCGGAGCCTAATATGTCGCAGCATGTCTGCCGTGCAAGGCAGAGGGCGCGGTAGCCCTTGCGGTGGATGTCGGCGAGGTGAATTCGCACCCTCCGGCGCTAATACAGGTGACCGACAACCCCGTGCGCCACAAGTGCGTCTTGGTGTACGTGTTAGCCTCCAACCATGACAGATCCATCGTTGACCTCACTTCGAATGACGAGGAAGTGTAGGGCATGGGAGACGACCGTGCCTCGAGTCTCATGAACCGGTGCGTGTCCCATGTCCTACTCTACCTCGTCGGAGAATAAACCAACACTCTGAGGGTGCAGCCAGCCGTCAGACATGCGGACACAGCCGGACGAGCTCTGCTTAAGATTAGGTTTCACGTGCATGTTATTGTATGGATTTGAGGACTCATAATTGAGGTATCCAGTTGTGGAAAACGCTAGTTGAGGTCTGGCTATTCACTACCTATGGACGCACCCGGTGGAATTTTGAGGGGTCAGATTTGGTAGATGCTCTTAGTTACCATTGTACGAGGGGAAATATGACATATACTTGGACATGTTTCAAATCAATCTGGGGCCTAATGTTGGGGATATAATTATTAGGCATGACCCTCCCAGGAGGGCCCGGGTTATCCCTATGACGATTCCTCGCAATGAAGCCAAGATCATATGGCAGTTCATAGGTAGGCTTAGTAGAGGGCCCAGACCCGAAGGCGGTTTAAGGCCCATAGATATAAACCGCCATGTATGTAAAGCTTGTATTGTAAGGTATGTAAGAATGGTCACCGAGCCGGATACGTTGTATAAGCCGGCCGGGACTCTAAGGGCCGTAGGGCATCAACCCGTGTATATAAGGGGACGACCTAGCGACGGCATAGGAGAGAAAACAACAGATCGAGAGCCGGGTCAAGCATATTCGCTCCCTGCTCATCGAAACCCCAGCAATACCAACCACAAACTGGACTAGGATTTTACCTCCATCGCAAGGGGCCGAACCAGTATAAACTCCTCGTGTCCTTTGTCCTGATTAACCCCTTTAAGTTAACCTCAACGCGATGGCTCCACGACTAAGTCCTCACACTAGGACATCTGTCGTTACAATTCCACGACAGTTGGCGCCCACCGTGGGGCTATCGCACGATGGTTTCGAGTTCTTAAAGGGCAATTTCGAAGGGATCAAGGGATACGCCGTGGGCCGGATGACCAAGAGTCGCCGCGGAAAGCTCTACATCGACGACGCACGCTGGGGCCCCGAGGCCGGCTCAATTGAGTATGGGTACCGGGTCCCTGATGACCCACAAGTATAGGGGATCGCAACAGTTTTCGAGGGTAAAGTATTCAACCCAAATTTATTGATTCGACTCAAGGGGAGCCAAAGAATACTCTCAAGTATTAGCAGCTGAGTTGTTAATTCAACCACACCTGGAAACTTAGTATCTGCAGCAAAGTATTTAGTAGCAAAGTAATATGATAGTAGTGGTAACGATAGCAAAAGGTAACAGTAGTAAAAGTAATGTTTTTGGTATTTTGTAGTGATGATAGCAATAGCAACGGGAAAGTAAATAAGTGAAGAACAATATATGAAAAGCTCGTAGGCAATGGATCAGTGATGGAGAATTATGCCGGATGCGGTTCATCATGTAACAGTCATAACCTAGGGTGACACAGAACTAGCTCCAGTTCATTGATATAATGTAGGCATGTATTCCGAACATAGTCATACGTGCTTATGGAAAAGAACTTGCATGACATCTCTTGTCCTACCCTCCCGTGGCAGCTGGGTCCTTACTGAAACTAAGGGATATTAAGGCCTCCTTTTAATAGAGTACCGGAACAAAGCATTAACACATAGTGAATACATGAACTCCTCAAACCACGGTCATCACCGGTAAGTATCCCGATTATTGTCACTTCGGGGTTAACGGATCATAACACATAATAGGTGACTATAGACTTGCAAGATAGGATCAAGAACACTCATATATTGATGAAAACATAATAGGTTCAGATCTGAAATCATGGCACTCAGGCCCTAGTGACAAGCATTAAGCATAGCAAAGTCATAGCAACATCAATCTCAGAACATAGTGGATATTAGGGATCAAACCCTAACAAAACTAACTCGATTACATGATAGATCCCATCCAACCTATCACCGTCCAGCAAGCCTACGATGGAATTACTCACGCACGGCAGTGAGCATCATGAAATTGGTGATGGAGGATGGTTGATGATGACGATGGCGACGGATTCCCCTCTCCGAAGCCCCGAACGAACTCCAGATCAGCCCTCCCGAGAGGTTTTAGGGCTTGGCGGCGGCTCCGTATCGTAAAACGCGATGAATTCTTCTCTCTGGTTTTTTTCTCCCTGAAACACAATATATAGAGTTGGAGTCGGAGGAGCTCCAGGGAGCCCACGAGGTAGGGGGGCGCGCCCCCACCCTCGTGGACAGGTGGTGGGCCCCCCTGGACTTCATCTTTTGCAGGTATTTTTTATATTTTCCAAAAAGTTGCTCTGTGAAGTTTCATGTCATTCTGAGAACGTTTGTTTCTGCACATAAATAACACCATGGTAATTGTGCTGAAAACAGCGTCAATCCAGGTTAGTTCCATTCAAATCATGCAAGTTAGAGTCCAAAACAAGGGCAAAAGTGTTTGAAAAGTAGATACGACGGAGATGTATCAGTCCCCTTCGGTGGAATCCACGTCTTCATCGGCAAGATCAGCGAACCGGGCCTTGAGCCGGACATCTGCACCGACATCGTCAAGACGGCTCAGCATGCGAGACCCGCCCGTGTTCGGCCTGCCATGAATCGTGCCTTCGTGGGATTTATCCATGGAGTGGAATCTGAGGACAGGCCGACATCTGGTGATGAGACCGTCGTTTACTCTGATGGCGAGTCATCCACCGGTGAGACAGAGTCATTATATCAACCGCCGGCCGGCCGGCTTGGGGGCTGTTCTGATGGCGACAGTATTCCGGACCCTTGTGAGCCGCCGAATCAGGTTGCAATCTTCATGGCCGGTACACAGCCCATGCAGCATTCATCTACGGTAGCGGAGTTGGTTTCCGGGTCAGTAGCGGCTGCCGGGGCAGGAGGCCCTGAGCGCCCGCCGGCTCAAGCTTTAACTGACTTGCTGGATAAGCTGACAACGTTGTTAACAATGATGGTTAACCCGGCGGATCAAGATCAGCATAATGTGGCAATCACGAAACTGCATGATGAGATAGCGCAGGCCAAGGAGGAGCTGAACGTAGAAAATGTCAGGATGGCCGAGGAGCGGACCGCTTTGGATGCTCAGGCTCAACGGATTCAGTCTTAATCTTACCGTCTCATGCTAGATTAGAACGCTTCCAATGAAGTCATGAGGAGGCATCAGACTCGTCTGTCTTCACTTTATGAGGCAAGGAATCTCTTTAACACGCCAGGAGCAGGAACCAGTAACCCGGCAGTAGCAAACCGGGTCGAAGCACCAGGGACATGAACGCCGGTTCAGCCGCGCACGATGGACCCGCCTCGTCAGAACAATAACCCGCAGCAGCACATGTCGACGCCACCAGGTCATTACTCTAACCCTTTGGATAACATGATTGATGCGGCATCACGATTGGCGGCTATCCCAGTTGAAGGCGACTCACCATTGGCGGTTGAGACACGGAGGGTTAGAGATCTCCTTCAAACAACGCTGGTTCAGCAGCAGGCTTATTCTTACAGCCGTGATAGGGTTCATTCCACCCCTCGCCCAAGCCGGAGTTACAACAGACATCTGGATGAGCCGGCGGTGTCAAGCAATGGACGTAACCATAACCCGCCGCGTGGGCATAACCTCGCGGGTGGTGGTGCTGATGCTCAAAATGTAGTGGATCAAGGGAGAGCTCGTCGAGATGCCGAGTTAGCGGCACAGCGTGCGGCTCGTCAACCAACTCCGGTTTGTCCAACCACCTCTGTGGAGCCAGCTATGACCTTTAGAAATTTGGGCGTACCATGCTTAGGGCCGGATCTGCGTAATGAGCGCTTGCCCAAGGATTTTAAAGGTCCTCGCAAGGTGCCTAACTATACAGCTGATTTAAGTCCAGAGGCATGGATTGAGAGTTACGAGATGGTCATGGAGTTACTGGATGTTAGCGAGGCCGCATGTGCTAAATATTTCCCCCTGATGTTAGAAGGGACGGCCCGCACTTGGTTGAAGGGGCTCCCTGCTAACTCCATCGAGTCATTTGCCGAGTTAAATGCCCGGTTCATCCAGAACTTCAAAGACACACGCAAAAAACCCATGTTAATTGTGGATCTGGCCTCCTGTGTTCAAGAAGAAGATGAGTCCATGACCCATTGGATGCGCCGGGTCTCAACAATCTTGCACTCGTCGGATCGCATCAATGCCGACTCAGCAGTATTGACATTGGAGAACAATTGTCGTTTCATGCCCTTAAAGCAGAAGCTAGGGCGGCTCAAACGTCATTGCAATGACATGGGGATGCTCATGGAGGCTCTCGTTAAGTATGCTGATTCTGATATTACCAAGGACCCCGAGTCTGATGATGAAAAGCCGGGGAAGGGAAGAAAGAACAGCAATGCTAAAGGGCGACAGTATAACCAGGGAGGCAACGGTAAGCGCAAGGCTGATAATAGTTTTGATTTTGTGGCTAACACCAATGCACAGAATAATGGTCAGCGTTGTAAGGGTAAGCCACCCCCACGGGCCGGAAGATCTGGTATCAATCTTGAACATATGCTGAATCAGCCTTGCCCAAAGCATGGTACGAAAGAAAGACCATCCGGGCACCTATGGAAGGATTGTCACATTATGAAGGAGTACAAGAACTCAAATATTTTTCATGACAGCCATGGGCCAGGTGGTGGCTCTGGGCCCGGCTCTCACGGTCCGGGTTATGGTGGTGGCGGCTCTAATTCTGGGTTCCAAGGAAATCAAGGTAATCACAGCAACCAGGGTGGTTACAACCAGCAGAGTAATCAGGGGGGCCAGCAACATCAATAGTCTGGTTATCAGAGCAACCCGAAGCAGTTGAACAGTGGGCAGTATCATGTTTTTACCACTAGCTTGTGTAAACGAGATCAGAAGCTCCATAGGAGGTCAATCAATGCCATTGAGCCGGCAGTTCCTCCTTACCTGTGTTGGTCGGAGCAGCCCATCGTCGGGAAGATCACTCGCCCTGGGGTTGATAATCCGGCTCATTTGGCTTTGGTGGTCGCGCCTTAGGTCGGAGGGTATAAGTTTACCAAGGTACTCATGGACGGAGGGAGCAGTATCAATATCCTTTATTATGAAACTTTCCGTCGCATGGGATTGACTGATAAAAATCTTAAGTCGTCAAACACTGTTTTCCATGGTGTGGTGCCTAGTAAGTCGGCATATCCAGTTGGTAAGATAGCTCCGAAAGTTGTTTTTGGAGATGATCATGACTCTAGGTCAGAGACGTTGACCTTTGAAGTGGTCAAAATCCACAACCCGTATCACACTCTATTTGGGCGGCCGGCTTATGCCAAATTCATGGCGCGGCTATGTTACGTGTATCTGCAACTCAAGATGTCGGGTCACAAAGGAACCATTACACTACATGGGAGCCGTAAGATAGCTTTGGAATGTGAAGAAGGGGATGCGGCTTATGCTGAGTCGGGTGTGCAACAGAGGAGTTAAAGTTTTACAAGGACAATGTTGACCCGGCAGATATGACATCTCTGAAAAAGCCAACCACAGAGCATGATCCAGTGTTAAAGTTTAAATCAGCAGATGATACCAAAATGGTTGATTTTGTTCCTGGCGACTCATCCAAGTAGTTCAGTATCAGTGCTAACCTGGATCCGAAATAGGAAAGCGTGCTCATCGAGTTCATTTGTGAGAACCGGGACATCTTTGCATGAAGCCTTCAGACATGTCGGGTGTACCGAGAGAACTCGCTGAGCACACTCTGAATATTGATCCAAAGTTTAAGCCAGTTAAATAGTTTCTTCGCCAGTTTAATGAGGAGAGGCGGAAGGCCATCGGAGAGGAAGTGGCCCAGTTCTTGGCGGCAGGGTTTATCATTGAAGTTTTCCATCATGAGTGGTTGGCTAACCAGGTGCTGGTACTTAAGAAGAATGGCACTTAGCGTATGTGTGTGGACTACACGGATTTAAATAAGGCCAATTGTCCGGCTGATCCTTTTGCTCTCCCTCGTATTGATCAGATTATTGATGCTACGGCGGGTTGTGAGCGTTTGAGTTTTTTGGATGCTTATTCTGGTTATCATCAGATCAAGATGGCAGTTAAGGACCAGGAGAAGACAACTTTCATAACTCCCTTTGGAGCCTTCTGCTATGTGTCTATGCCTTTTGGGCTCAAGAGTGCCCACGCGACTTATCAGAGATGTGTGCAAAATTGCCTACATAACCAAATCGGGCGTAATGTTCATGCTTATGTGGATGATATTGTGGTGAAGTCCAGACAAAAGGAGACATTGATAGATGATTTGAAGGAAACCTTTGAAAATCTCAGGGTTTACAAGATGATGCTTAACCCAGACAAGTGTGTCTTTGGTGTACCGGCAGGCAAACTCTTGGGTTTTTGGTGTTTAACGGAGGTATTGAAGCTAACCCGGAGAAGATTAAAGCCATCACTTCACTGGCTAAACCGGCGTGTATCAATGATGTGCAACGCCTGGCAGGTCGTATTGCGGTGTTGAGACGGTTCATAAGCCAGTTGGGAGAGAAGGCTATCCCTCTATATCAGATGATGAAAAAGACAGATAACTTCGTCTGGAGTGATGCTGCTAATACAGCGTTCAAGGATTTGAAGAAGCAGCTGGCTGAGCCGCCCGTGCTTGCAGCCCCTGTTGATAAGGAGCCTTTATTGTTATATGTGGCTGCTAATAGTCAGGCTGTCAGTGTAGCTATTGTGGTGGAAAGAAAGGAAGCAGGCAAGGAGTATCTAGTTCAAAGGCCGGTTTATTATATCAGTGAGGTGCTCATTGAGTCTAAGCAGAGATATCCGCACTAGCAGAAACTTGTATATGGAGTGTTCTTGGCCAGCCGGAAGCTTAAACATTATTTTCTGGGTCATCCCATCATTGTGATCAGCTCTGCTCCTTTGGGATATATCATCCAAAATAGGGAAGCGACTGGCCAGGTTGCTAAGTGGGCTATTGAACTTGGACCTCACGGGTTAAAGTATGTGCCTCGCACGGCTGTTAAATCTCATGCACTTGTGGATTTCATCAATGATTGGACAGAGCTACAGATGCTTGAGGAAAAGCTAGATAAGACGTATTGCACTATTCACTTTGATGGGTCCAGGCAATTGGAGGGCTCGGAGGCTGGAGTTATTCTTGCCTCCCCTCGAGGTGATAAATTCTGTTATGTTCTCCGTTTGATGTTTCCTTGTACTAACAATGCAACTGAGTATGAGGCCTTGCTCCATGGTCTTCGAATGGCTAAGGAAATGAACTTAAGCCGGGTGAGGTACTTTGGCGACTCAGACTTGGTGGCTCAGCAGGTCTCTGGTACTTGGGATTCAAAGGATCCACTCATGGCGGCTTATCAACGAGAGGTGGACATTATTGCTAGTCACTTCAAAGGTTATCAAGTTGAGCATGTGGATAGGAGGAAAAGTGAAGCGGCGGACGCTTTAAGCCGGTTGGGTTCTCAACGTAAACCGGTGCCGCCTAATGTTTTTCTTGACGTTTTGCATAACCCATCCGTCAAGTTGCCTACAGAGGAGGATTTGGCTATTCCTGACCCAGAGGCTCTTCGCGTGATCCCAGATTGGACAGTACCTTACTTGGCTTATATGACCCGGGGCGAGTTACCTGAGGATGAAGCCTTAGCTAGGCAGATAACTCAGCGGTCTAAGTCAATGACAATTGTTAATGGAGAGCTACATCATCGCAGTGTCACAGGGGCGTTTCAATGTTGTGTTTCTCCAGAAGAGGGCTGTGAGATCTTACGAGAGATTCATGAAGGGGATTATGGTCATCATGCCGGTTAAAAATCCCTCGTGGCCAAAGCTTTCCATCATGGGTTTTATTGGTTAACAACTCATGCTGATGTAGAGGACCTCGTCAGCAGGTGTGATGGATGTCAGAAATTTGCACGACTAGCCCATGTGCTGGCTCAAGAATTGAGGATGATTCCAATTACTTGGCCGTTTGCAGTTTGGGGGCTTGATATGGTTGGACCTTTCAAAAGATGCAAGGACAAGAAGACCCACCTTTTGGTGGCGGTTGAATAGTTCACTAAGTGGGTAGAGGCAGAGCCGGTTAGTAAGTGTGATGCAGCAACAGTGGTTCACTTCATGAAAAAGGTGATCTTCCGTTTTGGCTTTCCGCACAGCATTATAACAGACAATGGCACTAATCTCTCTAAGGGTGCTATGGAAGAGTTTTGTCAATGTGAGCATATCCGGCTCGATGTATCGTCAGTGGCTCACCCTCAGTCCAATGGTCAAGCTGAGAGAGCAAACCAAGAGATCTAGAAGGGCATCAAACCCCGGCTTATGGTTCCCTTGCAAAGGACGCCGGGTTGCTGAGTGGAGGAGTTACCTTCCGTGTTGTGGAGCATCAATACCTCCCCAAACAGATCCATGGGATATACACCTTTCTTCATGGTTTACGGAGGAGAGGCAGTTCTCCCTAGTGACATACGTCATGATTCACCTCGTGTGGCAACTTATGTTGAAGCTGACAATGAAAGAGCGCGTCAAGAAGCACTTGACCTATTGGATGAGGAGCGTGACATCGCAGCAGCTCGTTCGACGATTTACCAGCAAGATCTGCGCCGTTATCACAGCCGCCGGGTTAAAACTTTCAAGAAGGCGATCCGGTGCTCCGGCTTATCCAGGATCAGACTGATATGCACAAGTTATCCCCGCCTTGGGAAGGACCCTTTGTGGTCAGCAAGAATCTAAACAACAGGTCGTATTATCTTATCAATGTTCGAGACCACGAGGACTCACACACGTCGGAGGAGGAGACCCGCCGGCCCTGGAATATTGCTCAACTTAGGCCGTACTACACCTGAGCCACCGGCTCTTCTAATGTACATATTTTGACAATCTATATATTATGATCGATATAATAAAGTCGGCATCCCTGCTAAAGCAGGCCTCTCTCGTTTTTTCTCCTCTCTAAATAATGAGTTTTTGGTCACATGGGGGCTTCTGCTTTATATAGAAAAGTTATGATTACCCTTTGATTCGGCTTATAGGCCACATAAAAAGCTTGGGGGATTAGTACCCAGGTTAAAGGGACCAAAGAGAGTCTGCTGCATAGCACAGCTCAAACATAGGTACCCAACGAGCACAACTCACAAATAAGTCACTTGGGGGCTTCCTGTTCAAACATAGGTGTATCCACCAAAGATAACATAGCGTTACTACCCTCTTGATGAGTTTATTTTGTTCAAACATAGGTGTATTCACCAAATAGGACATAACCCTTTCGGGTTATCCTGCCTATATGCCAGCTGCTTCTCCATCACGTAATCCTGATTGACCCGCCGAACTCTTAACAGTCAATTTTTTAAACAAGACCATGAACCCGTTAAGGTTAAAACGCCGGTTTGTCATGTGAGGGCATGGTTTATAGAAAGCAAGGAGAAACTCAGGCTGATAAAGCCGCCTTCCTTGAAACTTGGATAAATCGGCCTGTGATGCACGATGCTACTCTGACCCCGCGTGCTCCTAATAAGTCTATCTTTAAATAAGAATTGAACTTATCTGGGTTAAAATTTCGATTGGGTAATGTGAGTGACGGCTCACGGAAAGTGCGTACCTTCTAGTGGCTAATGCTAGTTTCATTGAAGAAGATATTTTGGCTTGACGGCCTATGAAAGCCTTGGATTTTCTGTTGTTTGTTGATTTGAGTATCTTTTTTGAGATTTTTTCTTTTGTCTCATAGTAATATATGGTTAATCAATAAGGCTTATATGCCTTCTAAGTCATATATGACATCAAACCGGTGTTTATTGACCCAGTCTGGTTTTGACTATAAATCGCCAGTATGAAAATCATATCCGGTGTTTATTGACCCAGTCCGGCTTTATTCACAAGCTTGGAGCTTTGGGCTATCACCCTTACCGCACTGGCTTGATAAACCAACAAGTGTTATCAAACATCACAGGTAAGATATGTTTTCAATCATACATGATTATTATTTCAACCGGTTTTGGTTATAAATCATGATAAATTCATGTTGGGGCAGTATAACCCATCTAGCGGTAAATCGCCAGGACACTTTTTATCTGTTGTATGAAGGAACATATTCTATATTGATAAAATCATCAGGCGTATAGCATATCCTCGCATGAGGGATAAAGAAGTATCATAAACAGTGCAATATGCACGATGGCATAACAGAACAAGAAGTTTTGAAGCTAGCCTATTACAAGGCGTTTGGAGCCCAAAAGAATAACTATTTTTTAGTCTCACAGACAACATCTGATAAACCGGGCCTGATTCATGAATCTTGACCCGGCTGACTTGAAGACTGCGGCTCATCCCTTGCCGCTTCGTCCTCCTCCTCCACCGTCTGGAAGTTGGGTTTGGACCAGTCAAAGCCACGAAGGGCGACAAATTCAACATCGTTATCAATCAGACCAGGCGGATTGATGTTAGGAGCGAAGGTGTGCTTATGGATCGGCGGGATTAAATCCATCACTTTATATGAAGGAGTCGCCATCTTCTGGTTGTCTGCATCGTAACCCGGCTGATACTTGGTGAGGTTGGTCTCTTTGGCAATTATTGTTGCATGAGGATGAATCTCCTTGACACAAGCAGCGAAGTCCTGTTGATCAAAAAGCATTCCATCTTCTTTGAGGCTGGGATACCCACTAGCTACATCCGCCGGGTATAGCTCGGGTACCCAGGCTTTGGCACGGCTCAAAGCTGTCATAGCTCCGGCTCTAGCATGGGATCACTTGATTTCTTGGAACCTAGCAGGCAAGATAGACAGCTTCTTCAAGACATCACTTAATAAGTTTGGTTCTTGATTTGCAGGAGAGATAGTGGCAAGAGTTCGCTGAGCCCCAATGTATAATTGCTCAAAAAGCATGTAAACTGCCTTGAGCTTGACCAACATGTCTCGGCTCAGATTGCTACTCCTGGGACCTACAAAGTTTACACAATTGTGTAAGTGGTGGCTCATATTATGATGACAAATATTTACTTTGAGTAAAACAACAAGGTGACTTACCGAAGATTGCAGACACCATATGAGACATGCGGCTTTTTAAACCGATGAGTTCAGTGGTAACCTCTTCCAGAGCCGCCTCAGCCTTCTCAGCGCGTTGTGTCAAGGCGATCTTCTCATTGGCCCAAGCCTCTTTCTCCGCAGTGAAGCTGGTCTTCAGTTTTTCTGCCTCAGACACACTGAACTAGAATTTGAATTCAGTTTTCTTTGTCTCAGTCTCTTGAGCTGCCAGCCGGATCTTGGCCTCAGACAATTGAGTTTCCAAATCTGTGGTCGCGGCCTGCATATAGCATAAGTCCATTCAGTTTCATGACGAACACTTGGCACTTGGGGGCTAATGTCTATCAAACGAAAATTTTCAAAGGGATTGGCTATTTCTAACAAGTCCCAAGTGATTTGCAAGCAATAACACTTGGCACTTGGGGGCTAATGCATATTGTTTGTTTTCTTATTAAAGATGAGTCGGGTGTGATAGTTTTAGCCGACTCATGAAGGATATGCAATTAAATTTTGGTCTTCCACATAATGATTAGTAGGACCGGTTCATTCCTACTGATTAAACCGGCCCTTGGGGACTACACATAAAAATTGAAATACTATAAGCATCTGGTTTAGTTGCAAACCGGACTTGGAGGGAGTCTAAGACAGAGGCTGCTAAGTATTCTAAGTCCACAGATCATTCAATTTTATCATAATCAGAAGACTCGGAGGCTGGCAGGGTATATAACTTATATAAGCCGGAGAATGTACCTCATATTTTTGGTGCATCTGTTTGACCATCTCAATTTCTGAATCACGGCTGGAGTGCACTTGACTGAGATAACCAGATAGCACTTCGTTAATACTCAGGTGAGCATAGTGTGAGATGTCAAACCTCACCTTCTGCCTTTACAAAACTTCTTGTTTGGCAGAGTGTCTTGCCAGAACAGTTGGGTTCCCCAGTTCAACGAATCTGGTACCAGTAATTAAAACGTCATCACTGTGCTTCTCCGGCGGGTTAGCTGAGCTTGACGGCTCAATACTTGATGGGTCAATAGCAGTTTCATCCGCAGACGGCTCAGGTAAATCCAGTTGAACGTTCAAAGCAGGGTCCTCTAGCTGTTCAGCGTGTTCTGGCACAAAGGTTGAGTGCTCCGGTCCTTCAGGATGTTCCGGTACGAAGGTTGGCTGCTCCGGTTCAGTGGTTTTCTGTAGCGACCAGACCTCAAACGGTCCAATCTCTGTGCTCAGATGTCATCCCTGGATCAGTAATGCTGACACCACACAGTACTTGAAGGATTTATAACAGAGTAGCAATCACACACTTATTACATCGAGAGTCTCAAAAGAGAACTTATTACAATAATAATGGCTTAAGGCCATCTAATAACGATAACAACGGAAGGCTTGAAAGATAAGTGAGTCCATCAACTCCAACGGCATCACTGAGTATAGAACCACGACCTAAAAGCACCTTACCCATCGTCTGAAAAGTCTGCAACATGAACGTTGCAGCCCGAAACGGGCCAGCACATGGAATATGCTGGCAATGTAACACATAGAGAGCAAAGAAAGAAAATAGGCTATACTATATGCATATTTGGCTGGTGGAAAGCTCTATGGTTACAGTTTTGCGTAAAGCCAATTTTTCCCTACTGCAAAGGAATAAATTTTATTTTAACTATCATGGTAGTTGTTAAACATTGAGAATGGTTGACAGCATCTCAATCCCAATTAAGCATCATCATTAAAAACCAACAATTTAATTAGAGTAGCATGATGAGATTCACATGATAATCCAAGTACTAGATACTCAAGATGTCCATAACCGGGGACACGGCTAACCATGATTAGTTTATACACTCTGCAGAGGTTTGTGCACTTTTCCCCACAAGACTCGATCTCCTCCGTTGGATTTCTCGCACTGCATGGTGTTTGAGAAACGGATGACCGAGACATAGTCTTTCAGAAGCACTAGCACCTTACGATGGGTAGACCGTACCACCTACATCCCCTACATCTGCTAGTCTACCACTGTAAGAGTTCACACGACTTAGTAAACTATGCTAGAGCCCATAGTAGCTTGTGGCTGCACACGGAAGTTTCTAGCATGAATAATATCATGATCCCTTTGAGCCTGGGTGGCGGTCCGAAGAAAAACAGGCAATCGCTGGAATACCCAGGTGCCTCAATCCACCCAGATGTGTATTTAAGTTGCCACCTTAGATAAACCCTTAATTTAACAAACTCACATCTGTCATGGATTTCACTCAACCAAACCACGTCTACTAGCATAGCATGGCAAAATAAGAAAACGTAGAAGTAACTCCCAAAGGTTTGATAATAACATGTAATAGGTACTACCTCATCTACTTCCCAAACCCACAATTTAATTAGATCCTAGACAATGCAATGTGTGAGGATGGATCTAATGCAATAAAACAGGGTAGTAGGAAGGTATGATCAAAGTGTTACTTGCCTTGCTGATGATCCGCAAAACCTAATGATTCGAAGTAGCAAGCGGCGCACTCCGAGTACTCTATCGCAAACAAACAAGAATACAATAAGTACTCATCTAATGCACAGGTAAAACTCGAATAAGAGATCTAACCAGATAGTTCAATTTAAGAACTCCGGTTGGCAAAAAGAATCAAATCGAACGAAGCAACGAAAGACAAACGGCAAAATAAACAGGCTTCATTTAATATTCTGGATCTAGGTCAAATTTTACCAAGGCAAAAACTTGTTTGAGTTGGTTAAAAGGAAATAGGGTTTCGAGATGAAACTCCAGGCGCTTGAATCGCCTGATTCCGACAAACGAGCGAAAAGATAAACTAAAACGAACATCGGATTAGAAATCACGATCAGAAAATCATGGATTTAATCCGAGAAAAAGAAAAATGACGAACAGGTTAACGAACGAACATTTGTTAACAGGAACTAAACGATGAACGCGTTAGTTAAAACAAACGGACGAGCGAACGCTCGCTAAATAAATAAACCAGAGAAAAACCGATCTATTTAAAAAAACGAAAACTAGGGTTTAAAAAAAACCGAAACATCTTTTCTCAAAAAAAATGGGGCGGCGGCTACCTCGGCTCGGGGCTCCGGCGAGGCTCCGGCGGGTGGTGCGGGGCGGCGGCACGACAGCTCCGACGCGGCGGCGGGGTGGCAGGTGGCGCGAGGCAGCGGCTGCGGCGCGGTGGCGTGCGGCGGCGGCAGGTGGCGCGGGTGGCGTGCGGCGGCGGCACTGGAGGCATGGGGAGGCGGCGACGGGTGTGGGCCGCAGGGGGGGCGGTGGCGGGGTTATAAAGGGAGGAGGCAGCGACTTAGGGGAGGGGTCGGCCTCGGGAGGCAGGTCCTCCCCGAACTCGGGAGGCGGCGGCGGTTGGCTGGGCCGGCCTGCTCGGCTGGGCCCTTGGCCCAGTCGGGCGCGGGGTCTTTTTTTTAAAACAATTTCATTGCGACTAAAAAAATTCTAGAAAAAATAAATAAAATTCTAAAAATGCCAAAACAATTTTCACCGTCTAAATAAAATATCTAGAACATGATGAACATTTTCTTGGCCCTAAATGCAATTTTTGAAAACGTGCAATTTTTCCTAAATTCAAATAAAATAGCAAATAAAACCAAAATAAAATCTTGTTTGATTTTTTTATTAAATCCCCTATATTTCTATATTTTGGGAAAGTCATTTTATTCCCAGTCTCATAATTTTTATAGTAGAAATAATTGAAGATAAAATAAATAAAATCAAATGATCCTATTTTCAAAATTTGAGAAAACTCAATTATGAAAATAACGAAATCCCCAACTCTCTCCGAGGGTCCTTGAGTTGCGTGAAATTTCTAGGATCAACCAAATGCAATAAAATATGATATGCAATGATGATCTTTGGTATAACATTCCAAATTGAAAATTTGGGATGTTACAAACCTATCCCCCTTAAGATGAATCTCGCCCTTGAGATTCGGGTTGGCTAGAAAATAGGTGAGGGTGGTCTTTGAACAGATCTTTCTCTTGTTCCCAGGTGGCTTCATCTTCCGTGTGGTGGCTCCACTGAACTTTGCAAAACTTGATAACTTTGCTGCGGGTGACTCGGCTGGCATACTAAAGAGTCTTGACCGGTTTCTCCTCATAGGTCAAATCACTGTCCAACTGAATCGCTTCCAGCGGCACTGTGTCTCTCAGCGGTATGTTAGCCATCTCTACGTGGCACTTCTTCAATTGGGAAACGTGGAACACGTCGTGAACTCCTGACAATCCTTCGGGTAATTCCAACTTATAAGCTACTTCTCCCATACGTTCCAAAACCTTGTATGATCCTACAAAATGGGGCGCTAACTTTCCCTTAACTCCAAAGCGCTTAACTCCTCGAAGTGGAGATACTCGAAGATAAACTCGGTCTCCGACTTCGTAAACTGTCTCCTTGCATTTTGAGTCTGCGTAGCTCTTCTGCCTGGACTGGGCTACCTTGAGCCTATCGCGAATCAATTTTACTTTCTGTTCAGACTCCTTAATCAGATCCGGTCCAAACAACTGGCGGTCTCCAACTTCATCCCACGACAACGGGGTCCTGCACCTCCTTCCGTACAGAGCTTCGAAAGGGGCCATCTTCAAACTAGATTGATAACTGTTGTTATAGGATAAATCCGCGTATGGCAAATTCTCGTCCCAACTAGATCCGTAATCTAGCGCACAAGCTCTCAGCATATCCTCCAAAATCTGATTGACTCTCTCAGTCTGTCCATCTGTGTGCGGATGGAAAGCTGTACTGAATTCTAGCCTGGTACCCAAAGTTTCATGCAACTGATTCCAGAACTTTGAGGTAAACTGGGTTCCTCTATCTGATACAATGCTCCTTGGAACTCCATGCAGACATACGATTCTGGTCATGTATATCTTTGCCAACTTTGCACTGGTATAGGTAGTCTTCACTGGGATGAAATGAGCTACCTTTGTCAAACGGTCGACTACAACCCATTCGAGTCATAGCCTGAACGAGTTCTGGGCAATCCAGTGATAAAATCCATGCCTAACTTATCCCACTTCCATTCGGGTATCGGCAATGGCTGTAGCAATCCTGCTGGCTTTTGATGTTCCACCGTTACTCTCTGACATACATCACAAACTGCTACATACTCCGCAATATCCTTCTTCATTCCGGTCCACCAGAAAATATCCTTCAAATCCAAATACATCTTGGTATTTCCTGGGTGAATCGAATATGGTGAATCATGGGCCTCTTGCAGAATTAACTTCCTGATCTCCAAATCATTAGGCACATAAACACGGTCTTCAAACCATAAGGTATCGTGCTCATCCTCACGAAATCCTTTAGCTTTTCCTTTACTCATTTTCTCCTTAATAGAGGCAATCTCCTTGTCAGTCTTCTGGGCTTCTCTGATCTTATCCATCAACGTAGACTGGATCTCCAATGCTGCTACGTAGCCTCTCGGAATTATTTCCAAACATAGCTCACGAAGATTTTCGGCTAACTCCCTTTGTAAATCTCCTATCATTAAGGTGTTGACATGACTTTTACAGCTCAGCGCGTCAGCTACTACGTTAGCCTTTCCAGGGTGATAATGCAATCTCATATCATAATCCTTGATGAGTTCCAACCATCTCCTTTGTCTGAGATTCAACTCCTTCTGCGCGAAAATGTACTTCAAACCCTTGTGGTCCGTGTACACCTCACAATGGTTTCCAATGATAAAATGTCTCCAAGTCTTCAATGCATGCACTATGGCTGCTAACTCCAAATCATGCGTAGCATAATTCAACTCATGAGGCTTGAGCTGTCGTGAGGCATACGAGACAACTCTTCCTTCCTGCATAAGCACTGCTCCAAGTCCTCAACATGAAGCATCGCAATACACCTCATAATCCTTGGTCTGATTTGGCAAAATCAACACTGGTGATGTAACCAAACGTTTCTTCAACTCCTGGAAACTAGCCTCACATTCCTCAGTCCATATGAACTTGGTATCCTTCTACAGCAACTCCATCGTAGGTTTCGCAATCTTCGAAAAAAATTCAATGAATCTCCGGTAGTATCCTGCAAGTCCAGGAAAACTCCGGATCTCTCCAACTGTTGTTGGCGCTTCCCAATTTGTCACAGTGTCAACCTTGGTGGGATCCACTGCTATACCTTCTCCAGATATAACGTGTCCGAGAAATCCAACTTCCTTCAACCAAAAGTCACCTTTGCTAAACTTGGCATATAACTGATGTTCTGTGAGTTACCAAGTACCAAACGCAAATACTCCTTATGCTCCTCTTCATTCCTCGAGTAAACCAGGATATCATCAATGAACACTACGATGAACTTATCCAAAAACTCCATAAACACTTTTTTCATCATGTTCATAAAATATGTAGGTGCGTTAGTCAGACTAAATGACATAACGGTATACTCGTACAGCCCATACCTAGTGGTAAAAGCCATTTTAGGAATATCCTGTTCTCGAATCTTCAATGGATGGTATCCTGATTGCAGGTCGATCTTGGAAAATACCTTAGCTCCTTGCAACTGATCAAACAGATCATTGATCATCGGTAGTGGGTACTTGTTCTTGATGGTTACTTCGTTCAATCCTCGATAATCAATGACCATCCTTAACGATCCATCCTTCTTCTCCACTAGAAGTACTGGCGATCCCCAAGGTGAAGAACTTGGGCGAATATAACCTTTATCCAGTAACTCCTTAATCTGCTTCTTAATCTCCACCAAATCCTTTGCGGGCATCCTATATGGTCTCTTAGATATTGGCCCTGTGCCTGGCAAAAGCTCAATCAAAAACTCAATATCTCTATCCGGTGGCATGCCTGGCAACTCTTCTGGAAAAACGTCAGGGAAATCCTTCACTACTGGTAATTCCTCTTGCACAACTCCTGTTAGGCAATTTACTTGAGTCCTTTTCGGCACATGCTGGGATACATACTTGATCCTTCTTCCTTCTAGGGTGGTAAGCAAAATTGACTTAGTGGCACATTCAATGTTCCCTTCATACTTCGATAACCAATCCATGCCTAATATCACATCCAATCCTTGAGAATCCAATACTATTAGGTCCGAGGGAAAAACATAGTTACCAATCCTTAATGGTAACCGATCACACCATAGACTAGCCATATACTCTGCTCCAGGCGAGGTTACTAACATGGGTGACCTAAGGGCTTGGGTTGGCAGTTTATACTTATCCACAAATCCCCTTGATATGTATGAATGTGATGCACCAGTATCAAAAAGAACAAGTGTAGTAAATGACTTAACCAAAAACTTACCTATTACTACATCGGGCTGGGCTTCAACTTCCTCCACATTTACGTGGTTCACCTGTCCCCTATTGAAAGGGTTCGGCTTCTTCCCAGAGCTTCCATTGCCATTTCCATTTTGGGCTTCAGGACATTCATTGGCATAATGTCCGGTCTTCTGGCACTTAAAGCAAGTGACTTGGCTCAGGTCTCTCTTGGCTGGGGTTGATGGGTTGGTGCGATTCTGGCCGTTACCTCCTCCATTCCCATTACCATTCTTGGTGCCATTGTGATTGTGCGAGCTACCTCCTCCATGGGTATGCTGAAAATGTCCTCCTGGCCTAGGGGTAAATCGTGGCTTCTATTGAGCTCCAGAATTGTACTTCCCTTGTCCATACTTCCTCTTGCGGTTCTCAATTTGCTGTTGCTTCCCTTCAATCATGAGAGCACGATATACCAACTCCTGGTAGTTGTTGAAGGTGGCTACCATCAACTGCATGCTCAGCTCATCATTCAGTCCTTCTAGAAACTTCTCCTGCTTAGCTGCATCCGTAGCAACGTCATCTGGGGCATAACGTGCTAGCTTACTAAAGTCCTCCACATACTGGCCAACTGTCCGTCCTCGTTGGCGCAAGTTGCGAAACTCTCGCTTCTTTAGGGCCATGGCTCCTGCTGAAACATGGGAAGTACGGAAAGCCTGCTGGAACTGGTCCCATGTGACAGTGTCGACAGGGAAAGTGGCTGTGAAATTCTCCCACCATGATGTTGCGGGTCCTTCAAGCTGGTGTGCAGCAAACTTCCCCTTTTCCGCATCTGTGCATCCTGCCGTGTTCAACTCCCTTGCTGTCTTGTGGAGCCAATCATCTGCTACTATCGGCTCGGTGCTACTGGAAAACACCGGCGGATTCAACCTAAGAAAACAGGCTAAGTGATCAACAGGTGGTGGTGGTGGTGGGTTGTTGTTGTTGTTCCCCTGATTCTGATTTTGGACTAGCAACTGCATCAATGTGTTCTGCTGCTGGATCAACTGGGTGAGCTCCGGTGGGAAGGTAAATCCGGGGTCACGTCTTGGAGGCATCTGAGGGTTTAGAAAAGATGAGATTTAAGAGTAGAGAGGGGTCTAGAGAGAAAACACTACCCATATGCACATGAGGCAAAAGCAAACAATTCACTTCATTCAATCAAACAAGGGCATACAATCGATCTAACTATCGCAAAAGTCCTCGGACTACTATAATTACATGGTGGACTACTACTACTGTTGGGGTGGTCTTCTAGAAATATTCTTCGGTTGCAGACTCCATGATATCTGCTCCAGCTTCATCAACATAGTCATCATCGCTATCATTTGGATCCGAGTCGGTGTCGTCGATGATGATGTAGTCTTCCGGGCGAATCTCCTTGGGTTCTTCATCTTCCTCTACTGGTGTAGGGCCTCCCATGAATATTCCGATCTTCTTGATCAGGTCGTCATTCTTCTCCACTAGTACTTCGATTTCCTCTTCATAATCTTCACGTGTAGCTTTGAGTTCTTCCTCCAGTTCCTTGATTCTTGTCCTCACCTTCTTCAGATCTATCATGTCGACGCACATTTGGTTCTCCTGATGTCGAATGTGCTGGTTTAACTCCTGGATAAAAGCTGCAATTGATCTATCCTTCCTGGTGCTGATCATCTCCCAGTGCTCATCTCGGCACCCACAAATCTGGTAGATAGTATCCTTGAGATCATTGTGGTAAACTTCTCCAATGCGTCCCATGGCGATGTGAGCTGCCATGCTCTTTCCTAGACTCCAGGTTGGTGCATCAAAAGAAAACTCTATGGGCTTAGTGACTGGCATGAACGTCCTTCCTGGAACTTGAACTTGAATCATCCAGCGCTCTTCTTCAGGTAATGTAGCGTTGTAGGTTCCGGTGAAGCTTGGTACTCCAATGTTCAGGTATCTTGTGACTTCCTTCAAATGACGTCCAAAGGGTGTATCTTCATCCGGTTGCGTGAACTTGTTCCTTGCATCCGCCATCCTAAAATATTAGAAAAGATGAGAGGCCAGAATGAGAAGAGTGAGTAGTGATCTAGGGCTTTAGCTTAGTGGTCGTGTCCTACAGTCAGCGTGTGCTCTGATACCATCTTGTAGCGACCAGACCTCAAACGGTCCAATCTCTGTGCTCAGGTGTCATCCCTGGATCAGTAATGCTGACACCACACAGTACTTGAAGGATTTATAAAAGAGTAGCAATCATACACTTATTACATCGAGAGTCTCAAAAGAGAACTTATTACAATAATAATGGCTTAAGGCCATCTAATAACGATAACAGCGGAAGGCTTGAAAGATAAGTGAGTCCGTCAACTCCAACGGCATCACTGAGTATACAACCACGACCTAAAAGCACCTTACTCATCGTCTGAAAAGTCTGCAACATGAATGTTGCAGCCCGAAACGGGTCAGCACATGGAATATGCTGGCAATGTAACACATAGAGAGCAAAGAAAGAAAATAGGCTATACTATATGCATATTTGGCTGGTGGAAAGCTCTACGGTTAAAGTTTTGTGTAAAGCCAAACTTTCCCTTCTGCAAAGGAATAAAATTTATTTCAACTATCATGGTAGTTGTTAAACATTGAGAATGGTTGACAGCATTCTCAATCCCAATTAAGCATCATCATTAAAAACCAACATATTAATTAGAGTAGCATGATGAGATTCACATGATAATCCAAGTACTAGATACTCAAGATGTCCATAACCGGGGACACGACTAACCATGATTAGTTTATACACTCTGTAGAGGTTTGCGCACTTTCCCCACAAGACTCGATCTCCTCCGTTGGATTTCTCGCACTGCATGGTGTTTGAGAAACGGATGACCGAGACATAGTCTTTCAGAAGCGCTAGCACCTTACGATGGGTAGACCGTACCACCTACATCCCCTACATCTGCTAGTATACCACTGTAAGAGTTCGCATGACTTAGTCAACTATGCTAGAGCCCATAGTAGCTTGTGGCTGCACACGGAAGTTTCTAGCATGAATAATCTCATGATCCCTTTGAGCCTGGGTGGCGGTCCGAAGAAAAACAGGCAATCGTTGGAATACCCGGGTGCCTCAATCCACCCAGATGTGTATTTAAGTTGGCACCTTAGATAAACCCTTAATTTAACAAACTCACATCTATCATGGATTTCACTCACCCAAACCACGTCTGCTGGCATAGATGGCAAAGTAAGCAAACGTAGAAGTAACTCCCAAAGGTTTGATAATAACAGGTAATAGGTACTACCTCATCTACTTCCCAAACCCACAATTTAATTAGATCCTAGTCAATGCAATGTGTGAGGATGGATCTAATGCAATAAAACTGGGTAGTAGGAAGGTATGATCAAAGTGTTACTTGCCTTGCTGATGATCCGCAAAACCTAACGATTCGAAGTAGCAAGCGGCGCACTCCGGGTACTCTATCGCAAACAAACAAGCATACAATAAGTACTCATCTAATGCATAGGTAAAACTTGAATAAGAGATCTAACCAGATAGTTCAATTTAAGAACTCCGGTTGGCAAAAAGAATCAAATCGAACGAAGCAACGAAAGACAAACGACAAAAGAAACAAGCTTTGTTTACTATTCTGGATCTAGGTCAAATTTTACTGAGGCAAAAACTTGTTTGAGTTCGTTAAACGGAAAGAGGGTTTCGAGACAAAACTCCAGGCGCTTGAATCGCCTGATTCCGACGAACGAGCGAAAAGATAAACTAAAACGAACATCGGATCAGAAATCGCGATCAGAAAATCGCGGATTTAATCCGAGAAGAAAAATGACGAACAGGTTAACGAACGAACGTTCATTAACAGGAACTAAACGATGAACGTGTTCGTTAAAACGAACGAACGAGCGAACGCTCGCTAAATAAATAAACGGGAGAAAAACCGATCTATTTAAAAAAATGAAAACTTGGGTTTTCAAAAAAAACCGAAACGGCTTTTCTCAAAAAAAATGGGGCGGCGGCTACCTCGGATCGGGGCTCCGGCAGGGCTCCGGCGGGCGGCGGGTGGTGCAGGCGGCAGCTCCGACGCGGCGGCGGGGCGGCAGGCGGCGCGGCGGCGTGCGGTGACGCTGGAGGTGTGGGGAGGCGGCGGCGGGTGTGGGCTGCAGGGGGGCGGTGACGGGGTTATAAAGGGGGGAAGGCGGCGACTTGGGGGAGGGGTCGGCCTCGGGAGGTGGGTCCTCGCCGGACTCGGGCGACGGCGGCGGTCGGGACTCCTATCCCGACCCGACGGGAGGCGGCGACGGCTGGCTGGGCCAGCCTGCTCGGCTGGGCCCTTGGCCCAGTCGGGCGCGGGGTTTTTTTAAACAATTTTGCTATGACTAAAAAAATTCTAGAAAAAATAAATAAAATTCTAAAAATGCCAAAAAAAAAATTCACCGTCTAAATAAAATATTTAGAACGGGATGATCATTTTCTTGGCCCTAAATGCAATTTTTGAAAACATGCATTTTTTCCTAAATTCAAATAAAATAGCAAATAAAACCAAAATAAAATCTTATTTGATTTTTTATTAAATCCCCAATATTTCTATATTTTGGGAAAGTCATTTTATTCCCACTCTCATAATTTTTATAGTAGAAATAATTGAAGATAAAATAAATAAAATCAAATGATCCTATTTTCGAAATTTGAGAAAACTCAAATATGAAAATAACGAAATCCCCAACTCTCTCCGAGGGTCCTTGAGTTGCGTGAAATTTCTAGGATCAACCAAATGCAATAAAATATGATATGCAATGATGATCTTTGGTATAACATTCCAAATTGAAAATTTGGTATGTTACATTTTCGGATCCTCAGCCGGCTTTGTCACCCTTGCTTTCTTGGGTTTTTTGACAGCTAAAAAGGATTTAGACAAGTCAATATAATGATGCGTATACAAAGGTACATAAGAAGGGTAGTTATCTTTACCCAGGTGCAGTCTTGAAGGCCGGCAATTGAGTTTGTGATGAATCGCCAGAGGAGGAACGGGAAATCTCCTGCAAAAATGGAATCAAAATTGAGTGATGAAGGTAATTCGCTGAACAAATACAAGGGTTAAAGGTTAAAAAGAACCTCATTCTGGCGTTTCCGAGGAGTGTTCGGTAAGCCGGAGGGTAAGTCGTCATCTCCACCGGCTCGGATCTGGCGGCAAATCTCATGTTGTTGTCGTTTCAAAAGAAAATGAGGATCTAAATAAGCCAAGGGGTGCGAAAACCTTACTTTCCAGGTTACCCGCCGAGGTTTCTGCCTTGGTAAAGGTTCTAAGTCGGAGGAAATAATATTTACCTCTTCTTCAACTACCTAGCTGCCCCCGTGTCGTCCTGGTAATAGTCAGTGTCAATAAGGTTGTTAAAAAATAGGCCAAGAGAGTCAAGGGCTACCTCCAACTTAGAGGTGTCATCCAGCTTGAGTAAATCAGAGGCAGTTAGCTTCTTCTTAGACTTTCTGACGGTTTTCTTGGCGGCTCTCGCAGCAGCTCTAGCTTTTTTAGCTGCCTCATGGTCATATTTGGCTTTCTAGAAGTCGGATTTGGCTTGTGGAAGGATAATATATTGAAGTTCATGTGATGTTTAGAACGCTGAAGAAAAAACAAAAAAAGAAGTCAAAAGATTTATCTCTGGCGTCGGGTTAAGCTTGCAGAAAGGGTTCAAACCCACTAGGCTGCAGTTTTCATATTTGCTATTGACAAGTGTGGTTGCCATCTCAACGATGGTCGCTTCAGTCAAATGCACAGAGCTATGACGTAAAGGATCATCAGTTCCTCCGGTGTATGAACACATCAAGCCGGATCGACGGCTTAAAGGTATGATCCGCCATGCGACCCAGCAGCGGATCAAGTCAACTCCGGTCAAGCCATTTCCTAACAAGGCTTGGACTTTTCTGATTTTGGGGACAAGTTACTTGCGTTCGGCAGGGCTGTGTTTATCAGGAAGTGGGTGCTTTGCATCAAGACGATCAGCTCGATAACCCGGCATCGGATTTTCATCAGACAGTGAGGTTTCTTTGCAGTAGAACCATGTTTGATTCCAGTCCTTGGGATGGCTTGGCAGGACTACTAGAGGGAAGACGACATCTCGTCTGTGTTGAATTGAAATCCCGCCAAGTTCCAAGCTGGGACCATTGGTGTACTCGTTCTGGCGGTTCAGGTAGAAGTATTCCCTGAAGAGTTCAACAGTAGGTTCTTCTTGAAGGTAAACTTCGCAAAAAACTTGGAAGTTACAGATATTAGATAGGGAATTGGGTCCAATATTTTGCGGATGGAGTTTGAAAAAGTGAAGAACATCCCTGAAGAATTTTGAGCTGGGCGGTGAGAAGCCCCGGGTCATATGGTCAGTAAAGACAATGATTTCACCATCTTTTGGCTGATGTCTCTCTTCAGCCGGGTCAGGAGCACGATAATGCATGACACTCTTCTCTAGTAAGAATCCCACAGCGACAAAGTCCTTCAAAGTACTCTCGGTGATTGTGGAAGGAACCTAGTTGCAAGTTGTCATCGTATTCGGTGGCATGGTGAAAGGACAGTCTTAAAGAAGTAATTGGCCGGCTCAAATCAGTTGATGGGATTGCAAGTTAACAATTACAGTGCATAATGGCGGCTTAAGCAAGGGCTAATGATATATGAAGAAAAGATAAGCCGACAGGGTAAGCCGCCATGACTAAGATATTCAAGAGTTGTCGAAAGCAAAATTGACTAAGTACTGGGAGAAACCAGTTTCGCAGATAGGAGGTTACAAATTTGGATCTACCACTGTTTAGAAAAAGGAACTAAATTCATCTACAAAAGGTGACAGTGGAAAAATAGAGGAGCCTTAGAGGAGATCTGTCGCGGTGGGGATTTAATCTAGTATTAAGGCAAGCTCTAATACTACTACTGCGCAAAAATCCTATGGTTTTTGGATCTGATACATGGATCTAAACAAAGAAAAAGAAGGACGGTGACGAACGCGGATGAACACCGATGAACAGCGACAAACCCTAATGGCAGATTGGTGATGAAGAAAGGAAGGCTTACTGGTGCTGTTAGAACAGCGGAATGGCGCTGCAGTTCTCTGGTCTACTTAGGGCGATGCAGCAGCCGGAGTCAAGGACGAGGACGGAGGTCGACGGCGGCAAGGTTCGTGTGGGACAATGCGCTGTGAGGAAGAAGAAAGGAGAAGGAGAAGAATGCAAGATGACCTTATGGTCCTATTTATAAGGAAGCAGGAAAACAGGCAGGCGCAAAAGACGAGGAGGCCGAATGATTGTTATCCAGCTAATTGGACGCCTTGGTTTTCGGGAAAACATTAAGATAAAGATCCGTTGAAGATCACGTCGTAGCAGGTTTCCGAAAATGTTGGAGATGACATCACGGCGGGTTACAAAGTTTTTGCAGCGGATATGGAAGGATTTTTCTAAGTCCTGGAGATTGACATGAACAAGTTCAAATCAATCTGGTGCCTAAAGTTGGGGATATAATTATTAGCCATGACCCGCCCAGGAGAGGCCGTGTTATCCCTATGACGATTCCTCGCAATGAAGCTAAGATCATATGGCGGTTCATAGGTAGGTTTAGTAGAGGGCCCAGACCCGAAGGTGGTTTAAGGCCCATAGATATAAACCGCCATGTATGTAAAGCTTGTATTGTAAGGTATGTAAGAACGGTCACCGAGCCGGATACGTTGTATAAGCCGGCCGGGACTCTAAGGGCCGCAGGGCGTCAACCCATGTATATAAGGGGACGACCTAGCGGCGTCTTAGGAGAGAAAACAACAGATCGAGAGTCGGGTCAAGCATATTCGCTCCCTGCTCATCGAAACCCTAGAAATACCAACCACAAACTGGACTAGGCTTTTACCTTCATCGTAAGGGGCCCAACCAGTATAAACTCCTCGTGTCCTTTGTCCTGATTAACCCCTTTAAGTTAACCTCAACGCGATGGCTCCTCGACTAAGTCCTCACACTAGGACGTCTGCCGTGACAATTCCACGACACTTCCCTTGCTCGATCTCTTCCGCAGAACCCAGACCAACGTGGGTACTGTACGATTGTACATACCTAGAGGTTCACAGGCTGATGTTGGTGCGGGAATACGGTGTCACCGATTATGTTGTGGCCGTGGACAACGCCGGTGCCCAGATAGGGACAACAACAAGGCGGGACGGGAGGGCGAAGTGCTACATGTCATTGATCATGCCGACCAAATCAGACGGGGCGCCACGCTCGCGGGGCGCACTGCCCCTAAGGATGTTGCCACGGGCAACACCATGAAAGCCACCTTGATCAGGTCATCTGGACCGCCTTCTCCCAAAGCGTCATACAACCCAGCTGGGTCAGGCATGCATGTGATAACCCACAAGTATAGGGGATCGCAACAGTTTTTGAGGGTAGAGTATTCAACCCAAATTTATAAATTCGGCACAAGGGGAGCCAAAGAATATTTGAAGGTATTAGCAGCTGAGTTGTCAATTCAACCACACCTGGAGATTAATTATCTGCAGCAACGTGATCTGTAGCAAAGTACTATGATAGTTTTGATAATAGTGACAACAGTAATAGTAACAGTAACACTGATATCAATAGTTTTGTAACAAGTGCAACAGTAACGATAGCAATGGTAACTTAGCAAGAACAATATAAGATAAATTCGTAGGCATTAGATCGGTGACTTATTGAAGGATATTCATCATGAGACAATTATAACCTAGGGTGATACGGCACTAGCTCCAGTTCATCAATATAATGTAGGCATGTATTCCGTAAATAGTCATACGTGCTTATGGAAAGAACTTGCATGACATCTTTTGTCCTACCCTCCCATGTGCTACCTCTTGAGCACTTGCGTTAGTTTTCCCTTGAAGAGGAAAGGGTGGTGCAGCAAAGTAGCGTAAGTATTTCCCTCAGTTTTTGAGAACCAAGGTATCAATCCAGTAGGAGGCTACGCGCGAGTCCCTCGCACCTGCACAAAACAAATAAATCCTTGCAACCAACACAATAAGGGGTTGTCAATCCCTACACGGTCACTTACGAGAGTGAGATCAGATAGATATGATAAGATAATATTTTTGGTATTTTTATGATAAAGATGCAAAGTAAAATAAAAGCAAAGTAAATAACTAAGTGTTGGAAGATTAATATGATGCAGATAGACACGGGGGCCATAGGTTTCACTAGTGGCTTCTCTCAAGAGCATAAGTATTTATGATGGGTGAACAAATTACTGTTGAGAAATTGATAGAATTGAGCATAGTTATGAGAATATCTAGGTATGATCATGTATATAGGCATCACGTCCAAGACAAGTAGACCGACTCCTGCTTGCATCTACTACTATTACTCCACACATCGACCGCTATCCAGCATGCATCTAGAGTATTAAGTTCAAGAGAACAGAGTAACGCTTTAAGCAAGATGACATGATGTAGAGGGATAAACTCATGCAATATGATGAAAACCCCATCTTGTATCCTCGATGGCAACAATACAATACGTGCCTTGCTGCCCCTACTGTCATTGGGAAAGGACACCACAAGATTGAACCCAAAGCTAAGCACTTCTCCCATTGCAAGAAAGATCAATCTAGTATGCCAAACCAAACTGATAATTCGAAGAGACTTGCAAAGATAACCAATCATACATAAAAGAATTCAGAGAAGATTCAAATATTGTTCATAGATAAACTTGATCATAAACCCACAATTCATCGGTCTCAACAAACACACCGCAAAAGATGATTACATCGAATAGATCTCCACAAGAGAGGGGGAGAACTTTGTATTGAGATCCAAAAAGAGAGAAGAAGCCATCTAGCTAATAACTATGGACCTGAAGGTCTGAGGTAAACTACTCACACTTCAGCGGAGAGGCTATGGTGTTGATGTAGAAGCCCTCCGTGATCGATGCCCCCTCAGGCGGAGCTCCGGAACAGGCCCCAAGATGGGATCTCTTGGATATAGAAAGTTACGGCGGTGGAATTAGGGTTTTGGCTCCATATCTGATCGTTTGGGGGTACGTAGGTATATATAGGAGGAAGAAGTACGTTGGTGGAGCAATAGGGGGCCCACGAGGGTCGAGGGCGCGCCTGGGGGGTAGGCGCGCCCCCCTACTTCATGGCCTCCCTGTTGGTTGCTCGATGTAGGGTCCAAGTCTCCTAGATCTTGTTCGTTCCAAAAATCACGTTCCCGAAGGTTTCATTCCATTTGGACTCCGTTTGATTTTCCTTTTCTTCAAACCCTAAAATAGGCAAAAAAACAGCAATTCTGGGCTGGGCCTCTGGTTAATAGGTTAGTCCCAAAAAATAATATAAAAGTGGATAATAAAGCCCAATAATGTCCAAAACAGAAGATAATATAGCATGGAGCAATCAAAAATTATAGATACGTTGGAGACTTATCAAGCATCCCCAAGCTTAATTCGTGCTTGTCCTCGAGTAGGTAAATGATAAAAACAGAATATTTGATGTGGAATGCTACTTGGCATAATTTCAATGTAATTCTTCTTAATTGTGGTATGAATATTCAGATCCGAAAGATTCAAGACAAAAGTTTAATATTGTCATAGAAATAATAATAATACTTCAAGCATACTAACTAAGCAATTATGTCTCTTCAAAATAACATGGCCAAAGAAAGTTATCCCTACAAAATCATATAGTCTGGCTATGCTCTATCTTCACCACACAAAGTATTTAAATCATGCACAACCCCGATGACAAGCCAAGCAATTGTTTCATACTTTTAACATTCTCAAACTTTTTCAATCTTCACGCAATACATGAGCATGAGCCATGGACATAGCACTTTAGGTGGAATAGAATGGTGGTTGTGGAGAAGACAAAAAGGGAGAAGATAGTCTCACATCAACTAGGCGTATCAACGGGCTATGGAGATGCCCATCAATAGATATCAATGTGAGTGAGTAGGGATTGCCATGCAACGGATGCACTAGAGCTATAAGTATATGGAAGCTCAAAAAAGGAACTAAGTGGCTGTGCATCCAACTTGCTTGCTCACGAAGACCTAGGGCATTTTGAGGAAGCCCATCATTGGAATATGCAAGCCAAGTTCTATAATGAAAAAGTCCCACTAGTATATGAAAGTGATAACAAAGGAGACTCTCTATCATGAAGATCATGGTGCTACTTTGAAGCACAAGTGTGGAAAAAAGATAGTAGCATTGTCCCTTTTCATTTATCCCTTTGGGGGGCTTCTTTTTTTATTTGGCCTTTCTCCTTTTTTTATTGGGACAATGCTCTATTAAATGATGATCATCACACTTGTATTTATTTACAACTCAATGATTACAACTCGATACTAGAACAAGGTATGACTCTATATGAATGCCTCCGGCGGTGTACAGGGATATGCAATGAATCAAGTGTGACATGTATGAAAGAATTATGAACGGTGGCTTTGCCACAAATACGATGTCAACTACATGATCATGCAAAGCAATATGACAATGATGATATGTGTCATGATAAACGGGATGGTGGAAAGTTGCATGGCAATATATCTCGGAATGGCTATGGAAATGCCATAATAGGTAGGTATGGTGGCTGTTTTGAGGAAGATATAAGGAGGTTTATGTGTGAAAGAGCGTATCATATCACGGGGTTTGGATGCACCGGTGAAGTTTGCACCAACTCTCAAAGTGAGAAAGGGCAATGCACGGTACCGAAGAGGCTAGCAATGATGGAAAGGTGAGAGTGCGTATAATCCATGGACTCAACATTAGTCATAAAGAACTCACATACTTATTGCAAAAATCTACAAGTCATAAAAAACCAAGCATTACGCGCATGCTCCTAGGGGGATAGATTGGTAGGAAAAGACCATCGCTCGTCCCCGACCGCCACTCATAAGGAAGACAATCAATAAATAAATCATGCTCCGACTTCATCACATAACGGTTCACCATACGTGCATGCTACGGAAATCACAAACTTTAACACAAGTATTTCTCAAATTCACAACTACTCAACTAGCATGACTCTAATATCACCATCTCCATGTCTCAAAACAATTATCAAGTATCAAACTTCTCAAAGTATTCAACACACTCATAAGAGAATTTTATTATTAATCTTGTATACCTAGCATATTAGGATTATTTAAGAAAATTACCATGCTATTTAAGACTCTCAAAATAATCTAAGTGAAGCATGAGAGATCAATAGTTTCTATAAAACAAATCCACCACCGTGCTCTAAAAGATATAAGTGAAGTACTAGAGCAAAACTATATAACTCAAAAGATATAAGTGAAGCACATAGAGTATTCTAATAATTTCCAAATCATGTGTGTCTCTCTCAAAAGGTGTGTACAGCGAAGATGATTGTGGTAAACTAAAAATCAAAGACTCAAATCATACAAGACGCTCCAAGCAAAACACATATCATGTGGTGAATAAAAATATATCTCCAAGTAAAGTTACCGATAGAAGTAGACGAAAGAGGGGATGCCTTCTGGGGCATCCCTGAAAGATCGTGGATGTCGCCTAGAGGGGGGGTGAATATGTGTTTTAAAATAATTACGGTTTAGGCTTGAACAAATGTGGAATAAACCTAGCTGTTAATTTGTCAAGCAGAAAACCTAAAACAACTAGGCTCACCTATGTGCACCAACAACTTATGCTAAGCAAGATAAGCAACTATGTGATAGCAAGATATATGACAAGAAACAATATGGCTATCACAAAGTAAAGTGCATAAGTAAAGGGGCTCGGGTAAGAGATAACCGAGGCACGCGGAGACGACGATGTATCCCGAAGTTCACACCCTTGCGGATGCTAATCTCCGTTTGGAGCGGTGTGGAGGCACAATGCTCCCCAAGAAGTCACTAGGGCCACCGTAATCTCCTCACGCCCTCACACAATGCAAGATGTCGTGACTCCACTTAGGGACCCTTGAGGGCGGTCACCGAACCCGTACAAATGGCAACCGTTGGGGGCGGTTACCGAACCCGTACACTTTGGCAACCCTTGGGGGCGGTCACCGGAACCCGTCAAATTGCTCGGGGCGATCTCCACAACCTAATTGGAGACCCCGACGCTTGACGGAGCTTTACATCACAATGATTGAGCTCCGAACACCACAAAGGTTGGGGTTAACTCCCCAACGAGACCACGAAACTTCACCACAATGGAATATGGCTCCGAGGTGACCTCAGCCGTCTAGGGCGCCCAAGCACCCAAGAGGAACATGCTCAAGGGTACCAAGCACCCAAGAGTAATAAGCTTCTCAACTTGTAACTTCCACATATCACCGTGGAGAACTCAAACCGATGCACCAAATGCAATGGCAAGGGAACACGGAGTGCCCAAGTCCTTCTCTCTCAAACCCCACCGAAGCAACTAATGCTAGGGAGGAAAATGAGAGAAAGAACAAGAAGGAGAACACCAAGAACTCCAAGATCTAGATCCAAGGGGTTCCCCTCACATAGAGGAGAAAGTGATTGGTGGAAATGTGGATCTAGATCTCCTCTCTCTTTTCCCTCAAAAACTAGCAAGAATCCATGGAGGGATTGAGAGTTAGCAAGCTCGAAGAAGGTCAACAATGGGGGAAGAACACGAGCTAAAGAGATAAGGTTCATTGGGGAATAAGACCCCCGGAGCGGTACTACCGCTCAGGAGCCGCGGTAGTACCGCTCTGGAGCGGTAGTAAAAAATTACATCCGCTCTAGCCACAGTAGTACCGCTGTAGCCTTTACCAAAACAGCCACAACTTCTACAAACGGACTCCGAATTCAACGAAACCAAGTTTGTTGGAAAGCTAATGACATGGGCTAACACAATCTTGATAGAAATATCAATAAGAAGCAAATTAGAAAAGTCCCATAAGAAAATGGTGAGAACCCTTCCTCGGAAAAGACCGGTAAAACCTCTAACACCGAAAACATCATAGAAGACGCATGCGAACTCCGTTTTCGATGAACTCAAGCTTGTCATCAAGATGACCATAAGCTCTAAGACTCACAAAGAGAACCAAACAAGAACCAAGAAAGATGATGCAAGGATGCAATGGTTTGAGCTCTCTACGAATGATACGATCAAGCTACTCATCGAGAGCCCCCCTTGATAGTACGACAATCGATCCTATAAACCGGTCTCCCAACTATCACTATGAGACCGGTAAAATAGAAAACCTATCAAGGGCAAACCTTTTCCTTGCACAAAGTACACTTGAGCTAGATGTAGACGATCTTGACTTCCTCAAGTAGGACCACCTTTCTTGATTGCGTTGGCTCGGTGAAGACTAGTAGATTGCTTCCCATACTCCATTATGGGTGAGCCACTTTTCGGCACATCTTCACAAGTCCATTGTCACCAAAATGGACGGAAATATTCAAGTACTTGATATCTTCGTGACGCATCACTTGAACGTGCACACCACAACCTAACCCCACAAAGAACTCTCACGAAGACTAGGGGTTAGTACACAAAGCGTAATGGTCAATGCTTACCATACCATGGGATCACTTGATCCCTCTCGGTACATCTTCTACGCTTTGTGATTTGATCAAGTTGATTCACTCTTGACTTAGTCTTGATCAATCTTGAACCTTTCCAACTCTCTTCATTTGGATGATGCCTTGAAGGTAAGCATGAATGATCACACAATCTTCTTCTTCAAGACATGCTTGCAATAAGCTCAACTCTCACATGAACAATCTTTAGGTAATTCCTTGAATAGCACCTTGGTTGACACAAACTCTCATTGAAACCAACACATGTACTCCAAGAAAAGCCTATGGACAAAATCTTCAAATATAACTCAAGGCAACCATTAGTCCATAGAGATTGTCATCAATTACCAAAACCAAACATGGGGGCACCGCATGTTCTTTCAATCCCCAAGCTTTGCCTTTTTGGCGTGCTTAGATTATCTTGGGGGTGCCATGGGCATCCCCAAGCTTAGGATCTTTCCACTCCTTGTTCTATAATCCATCAAATCTTTACCCAAAACTTGAAAACTTCACAACACAAAACTTAAAGTAGAAAATCTCGTGAGCTTCGTTAGCAAAAGAAAACAAAAGACCACTTCAAGGTACTGTAATGAACTCATTATTTATTTATTTTGGTGTTAAACCTACTGTATTCCAACTTCTATATGGTTTATAAACTATTTTACTAGCCATAGATTCATCAAAATAAGCAAACAACACACGAAAAACAGAATGTGTCAAAAATAGAACAGTCTGTAGTAATCTGTAGCTAGCGCAAGATCTGGAAGCCCAAAAATTCTAAAATATATTTATGGACGTGAGGAATTTATCTATTAATCATCTTCAAAAAGAATTAACTAAATAGCACTTTCCAAATAAATATGGCAGCAGTTCTCGTGAGCGCTAAAGTTTCTGTTTTTTTACAGCAAGATTAACAAGACTTTCCCCAAGTCTTCCCAACGGTTCTACTTGGCACAAACACTAATTAAACACAAAAAACACAACCAAAATAGAGGCTAGATAAATTATTTATTAATAAACAGGAGAAAAAAGCAAGGAATAAAAATAAAATTGGGTTGCCTCCCAACAAGCGCTATCGTTTAACGCCCCTAGCTAGGCATAAAAAGCAAGGATAGATCTAGGTATTGCCATCTTTGGTAGGCAATCCATAGGTGGATCTCATAATAAATTCATAATGTAATTTAATTTTCTTTCTAGGGAAGTGTTCCATGCCTTTCCTTAACGGAAATTGGAATCTAATATTTCCTTCCTTCATATCATTAATTGCACCAATCGTTCTAAGGAAAGGTCTACCAAGAATAATAGGACATGAAGGATTGCAATCTATGTCAAGAACAATAAAATCTACAAGCACATAGTTCCTATTTGCAAAAATAATAACATCATTAATTCTTCCCATAGGTTTCTTAATAGTAGAATCCGCAAGGTGCAAGTTTAAAGAGCAATCATCAAAATCACGGAAACCTAACAAATCACACAAAGTCTTTGGAATCATGGAAACACTAGCACCCAAATCACACAAAGCATAGCATTCATGATCTTTAATTTTAATTTTAATAGTTGGTTCCCACTCATAATAAAGTTTTCTAGGGATAGAAACTTCCAACTCAAGTTTTTCTTCATAAGATTGCATCAAAGCATCAACGATATGTTTGGTAAAAGCTTTATTTTGACTATAAGCATGAGGATAATTTAGCACGGATTGCAACAAGGAAATACAATCTATCAAAGAGCAGCTATCATAATTAAATTCCTTGAAATCCAAAATAGTAGGTTCATTAACATCTAGAGTTTTGATCTCCTCAATCCTACTTTTATCAAATTTGGCATCAAGATCTAAAAACTCCGAATTTTTGGAACGCCTTCTAGGTAAAGGTGGATCATATTCAGTCCCATCATTATCAAGATTCATATTGCAAAACAAAGATTTAATAGGGTACACATCAATAACTTTTAGATCTTCATCTTTATTATCATGGAAACTAGAAGAACACACTCTTATAAAGGAATCTTTCTTAGCACGCATCCTAGCGGTTCTTTCTTTGCACTCATCAATGGAAATTCTCATGGCTTTGAGAGACTCATTTATATCATGCTTAGGATGAATAGATCTAAGTTTCAAAGAATCAACATCAAGAGAAATTCTATCAACGTTCCTAGCCAACTCATCAATCTTAAGCAATTTTTCTTCAATCAAAGCATTGAATTTTTTTTGCGAAGTAATAAATTCTTTAATATTGGATTCAAAATCAGAGGGCATCTTATTATAATTTCCATAAGAATTGTTGTAGGAATTACCATAATTATTAGAGGAATTACTAGGATAAGGCCTAGGATTAAAGTTTCCTCTATACGCGTTGTTACCAAAATTATTCCTACCAACAAAATTCACACCCATAGATTCATTATTATTCTCAATCAAAGTAGACAAACGCATATCATTAGGATCAGAAGAAACACTCTTATTAGCAAATAATTTCATAAGTTCATCCATCTTTCCACTCAAAACATTAATTTCTTCTATCGCATGCACTTTTTTATTAGTAGATATTTCAGTGTGCCATTGAGAATAATTAACCATAATATTATCTAGGACTTTAGTAGCTTATCCTAAAGTGATTTCCATAAAAGTGCCTCCCGCGGCCGAATCTAAAAGATTTCTACAAGCAAAATTCAATCAGGCATAAAAATTTGTATAATCATCCATAGATTCAAACCATGTGTTGGGCAATTACGTATCATTAATTTCATCCTCTCCCAAGCTTGTGCAACATGTTCATGATCAAGTTGCTTAAAATTCATAATATCGTTTCTAAGAGAGATGATCTTAGCGAGAGGAAAATACTTAGAGATAAATGCATCTTTGCACTTATTCCAAGAATCAATACTATTTTTAGGCAAAGACGAAAACCAAGCTTTAGCACGATCTCTAAGCGAAAAAGGAAATAGCTTCAATTTAAAAATATCATTATCAACATCTTTCTTCTTTTGCATATCACACAAATCAACGAAGCTATTTAGATGGGTAGCGGCATCTTCACTAGGAAGGCCGGAAAACGGATCTTTCATGACAAGATTCAGCAAGGCAGCATTAATTTCACAAGATTCAGCATCGGTAAGAGGAGCAATCGGAGTGCTAATAAAATCATTGTTGTTGGTATTGGTAAAGTCACACAATTTAGTGTTATCTTGAGCCATTGTGACAAGCAAGCAATCCAACACACAAGCAAACGAGGAACGGGCAAAAGGAGGCAAATAGAGAAAGAGAGGGAGGATAGAGAGAGAGGGCGAATAAAATGGCAAGGGTGAAGTGGGGGAGAGGAAAACGAGAGGCAAATGGCAAATAATGTAATGCGGGAGATAAGGGTTTGTGATGGGTACTTTGTATGTTGACTTTTGCGTAGACCTCCCCGGCAATGGCGCCAGAAATCCTTCTTGCTTCCTCTTGAGCACTTGCGTTGGTTTTCCCTTGAAGAGGAAAGGGTGGTGCAACAAAGTAGCGTAAGTATTTCCCTCGGTTTTTGAGAACCAAGGTATCAATCCAGTAGGAGGCTACGCGTAAGTCCCTCCCACCTGCACAAAACAAATAGATCCTCGCAACCAACGCGATAAGGGGTTGTCAATCCCTACACGGTCACTTACGAGAGTGAGATCTGATAGATATGATAAGATAATATTTTTGGTATTTTCATGATAAAGATGCAAAGTAAAATAAAAGCAAAGTAAATAACTAAGTGTTGGAAGATTAATATGATGAAGATAGACCAGGGGGCCATAGGTTTCACTAGTGGCTTCTCTCAAGAGCATAAGTATTTTACGATGGGTGAACAAATTAATGTTGAGCAATTGACAGAATTGAGCATAGTTATGAGAATATCTAGGTATGATCATGTATATAGGCATCACGTCCAAGACAAGTAGACCGACTCCTGCCTGCATCTACTACTATTACTCCACACATCGATGGCTATCCAGCATGCATCTAGAGTATTAAGTTCAAGAGAATAGAGTAACGCTTTAAGCAAGATGACATGATGTAGAGGGATAAACTCATGCAATATGATGAAAACCCCATCTTGTTATCCTCGATGGCAACAATACAATGCGTGCCTTGTTGCCCCTACTGTCACTGGGAAAGGACACCGCAAGATTGAACCCAAAGCTAAGCACTTCTCCCATTGCAAGAAAGATCAATCTAGTAAGCCAAACCAAACTGATAATTCGAAGAGACTTGCAAAGATAACCAATCATACATAAAATAATTCAGAGAAGATTCAAATATTGTTCATAGATAAACTTGATCATAAACCCACAATTCATCGGTCTCAACAAACACACCGCAAAAGAAGATTACATCGAATAGATCTCCACAAGAGAGGGGGGAAACTTTGTATTGAGATCCAAAAAGAGAGAATAAGCCCTCTAGCTAATAACTATGGACCCGAAGGTCTGAGGTAAACTACTCACACTTCATCGGAGAGGCTATGGTGTTGATGTAGAAGCCCTCCATGATCGATGCCCCCTTCGGCGGAGCTCCGGAACAGGCCCCAAGATGGGATCTCGTGGATACAGAAAGTTACGGTGGTGGAATTAGGGTTTTGGCTCTGTATCTGATCGTTTGGGGGTACGTAGGATATAGGAGGAAGAAGTACGTCGATGGAAGAACAGGGGGCCCA
This sequence comes from Triticum urartu, assembly GCF_056163025.1. Taxonomy (NCBI): domain Eukaryota; kingdom Viridiplantae; phylum Streptophyta; class Magnoliopsida; order Poales; family Poaceae; genus Triticum; species Triticum urartu. The sequence goes on along the minus strand of NC_141873.1, from coordinate 495,645,446 downwards.
CGAGGGTGGAGGGCGCGCCTGGGGGGTAGGCACGCCCGCCTACCTCGTGGCCTCCCTGTTGGTTGCTTGACGTAGGGTCCAAGTCTCCTGGATCTTGTTCGTTCCAAAAATAACGTTCCCGAAGGTTTCATTCCGTTTGGACTCCGTTTGATATTCCTTTTCTTCAAAACCCTAAAATAGGCAAAAAAAACAACAATTCTGGGCTGGGCCTCCGGTTAATAGGTTAGTCCCGAAAATAATATAAAAGTGGATAATAAAGCCCAATAATGTCCAAAACAGAAGATAATATAACATGGAGCAATCAAAAAATATAGATACGTTGGAGACGTATCACCATGGTAGCGGGGTCCAATTGGAAACTAAGGGATATTAAGGCCTCCTTAGAGAACCAGAACAAATCATTAACACACACTGAATACAAGAACTCCTCAAACTACAGTCATCACCGAGAGTGGTCCCGACTATTGTCACTCCGGGGTTGCCTGATCATAACACATAGTAGGTGACTATAACTTGCAAGATCGGATCTAGAACATGGATATAATGATGATAACATAAACGCTTCAGATCTGAAATCATCCTGGGCCTAAAGTGACAAGCATTAAGCATGGCAAAGTCATAGCAACATCAATCTTAGAACATAGTGGATACTAGGGATCATGCCCTAACAAAACTAACTCGATTACATGATGAGTCTCATCCAATTCCTCACCGACCAGCAAGCCTACTAACGAATTACTCACTCCCGGTGGGGAGCAAAATGGAATTGATGATGGAGAAGGGTTGGTGATGACGAAGAATGAAGATCCCCCTCTCCGGAGCCCGAAACAGACTCCAGATCTGGCCTCCCGATGAAGCACAGAAGGTGACAGCGGCTCCGTCTCGTGGATCACGATAATTCTTTCTCCTTGATTTTTCTGGAAAAATAGGATTTTATAGCGTAGGTTTCAGGGTCTGCGGGGCCACCAGGTGGGGACAACCCACCTAGGCGCGCAATGAGAGGGGGCGCGCCCTGGTGGTTTGTGCCCACCCAGGTGCCCCCTCTGGTGGATCTTGGCTCCATAAATTCTATTTATTGATATAAAAAAATCCTCGCAAAGTTTCGTTCCATTCCGAGGACTTTTATTTCTGCACAAAAACAACACCATGGTAGTTTTGCTGAAAACAACGTCAGTCCGGGGTTAGTTTCATTCAAATCATGCAAATTAGAGTCCAAAACAAGAGGAAAAGTGTTAGGAAAAGTAGATACATTGGAGACGTATCAACTCCCGCAAGCTTAAACCTTTGCTTGTCCTCAAGCAATTCAGTTGATAAACTTAAAGTGAAAAGGAAAAACATCTACGAACTCTTTTGCTCTTGTTTGCATAAATAAGCTTAAACAACACCCAGGTTTTCAGTCAACATTATAACTAACCATGCCGACAATAACTCTTAAAAATTATATTAACTCATATCAATAACATAACCAGCTAGCAAGCAATAATAAGACATCTCAAATAGCAACACGTTGTCAGAACAACCATGATATAATATGACAATAGTGGTATCTCGCAAAACGTAAATGCAGAGCACCCCAAAGTTCAAGCAGCGACTAAACATTGTAATTAATGGTAGAAAATATCCAGTCATGATGCACCCAACATTAGCTACACACAATGCATTAGCATGACAACGGTGTTTTCAGGTTCTGGCGCTTATTTTGGAAGGTGATGACACAACATAAAAGTAAATAGATAGTCCCTTCGCAAAGGGAAGCAATGATTTGCAGAGGTGCCAGAGCTCAACTTTTAAAACAGAGGTAAATGATATTTTGAGACATGCACCTTTCTTGTTTACTTCACGACCATCAGTTATCAACATCTTCCATGCTAAGCACGCTAGTGGCGGTTTCCAAGCGATAAAAGTAAAGGTTTTGACTCCATTGGGAGTTTTTGTTTGATTATTTGTAAGCTTTTTCTGTTTGCAGTTTTGGACTGGGCATCCCTATTACCGCCCTTTTCTCGTGCGATGGAGAGTGAATAAACACTCGACCTGAGAATAACCCGCTTAGCATGGAAGATACCGACCACCTTCTGTCGTTCCATGAACTATCCAGGCACACAAAAAGGACATTTGTTAGAAGTTTTTAGAGGTGGCACATGCAAATTTACTTAGGACGGTAGGGTAATGCCGCATATAGATAGGTATGGTGGACTCATTTGGAATAATTCGGGTTCAAGGTTTTTGATGTACACGCATAATTCCCACTTAGTACAGGCGAAGGCTAGCAAATAGGTTGAGAAGCGGCCAGCTAGAGAGCAACAATGGTCATGAATATGCATTATGCATAAGTAACATTGGACACTAGCATGATTGGGATATGAACACCATGAACATAAATATCATAGAGGCTATGTTGGTTTTGATTCAACTACATGCATGAACATGTGTGATGTCAAGCCACTCGAACATTCAGAGGAGGATACCATATCATCATACTACATCACAATCATTTTAACGCAATGTTGATATCCAAGATAAATCATTATCCACTCCTAACCACTTATGCATGGCATGATAATGTTGGGGAACGTAGTAATTTCAAAAAAAATCCTACGCACACGCAAGATCATGGTGATGCATAGCAACGAGAGGGGAGAGTGTGATCTACGTACCCTTGTAGATCGACAGCGGAAGCGTTAGCACAACGCGGTTGATGTAGTCGTACGTCTTCACGGCCCGACCGATCAAGCACCGAAACTACGGCACCTCCGAGTTCTAGCACACGTTCAGCTCGATGACGATCCCCGGACTCCAATCCAGCAAAGTGTCGGGGAAGAGTTCTGTCAGCACGACGCCGTGGTGACGATCTTGATGTACTAATGTCGCAGGGCTTCGCCTAAGCACCGCTACAATATTATCGAGGACTATGGTGGAAGGGGGCACCGCACACGGCTAAGAATATGATCACGTGGATCAACTTGTCTCCTTAGGGGTGCCCCTTGCCTCCGTATATAAAGGCTCAAAGGGGGGGCGGCCAAGAGGAGGCGCGCCAGGAGGAGTCCTACTCCCTCCGAGAGTAGGACTCCCCCCTTTCCTAGTTGGAATAGGATTCACGGAGGGGGGGAAGAGGAGAGAGAGGAGGAAGGGGGGCCGGCCCCCTCTCCTTGTCCTATTCGGACCAAGGGGGAGGGGCGTGCGGCCCATCTCTGGCCACCTCTCCTCTCTTCCACTAAGGCCCACTAAGGCCCATATACCTCCCGGGGGGGTTCCGGTAACCTCCCGGTAATCCGGTAAAATCCCGATTTCACCCGGAACACTTCCGATATCCAAATATAGGCTTCCAATATATCAATCTTTATGTCTCAACCATTTCGAGACTCCTCGTCATGTCTGTGATCACATCCGGGACTCCGAACAAACTTCGGTACATCAAAATGCATAAACTCATAATATAACTGTCATCGAAACCTTAAGCGTGCGGACCCTACGGGTTCGAGAACAATGTAGACATGACCGAGACACGTCTCCGGTCAATAACCAATAGCGGAACCTGGATGCTCATATTGGCTCCTACATATTCTAAGAAGATCTTTTATCGGACAGACCGCATAACAACATACGTTGTTCCCTTTGTCATCGGTATGTTACTTGCCCGAGATTCGATCGTCGATATCCAATACCTAGTTCAATCTCGTTACCGGCAAGTCTCTTTACTCGTTCCGTAATCCATCATCCCGCAACTAACTCATTAGTCGCAATGCTTGCAAGGCTTATGTGATGTGCATTACCGAGAGGGCCCAAAGATACCTCTCCGACAATCGGAGTGACAAATCCTAATCTCGAAATACGCCAACCCAACATGTACCTTTGGAGACACCTGTAGAGCACCTTTATAATCACCCAGTTACGTTGTGACGTTTGGTAGCACACAAAGTGTTCCTCCGGCAAACGGGAGTTGCATAATCTCATAGTCATAGGAACATGTATAAGTCATGAAGAAAGCAATAGCAACATACTAAACGATCGTGCTAAGCTAATGGAATGGGTCATGTCAATCAGATCATTCACCTAATGATGTGATCCCGTTAATCAAATAACAACTCTTTGTCCATGGTTAGGAAACATAACCATCTTTGATTAACGAGCTAGTCAAGTAGAGGCATACTAGTGACACTCTGTTTGTCTATGTATTCACACATGTATTATGTTTCCGGTTAATACAATTCTAGCATGAATAATAAACATTTATCATGATATAAGGAAATAAATAATAACTTTATTATTGCCTCTAGGGCATATTTCCTTCAGTCTCCCACTTGCACTAGAGTCAATAATCTAGTTCACATCACCATGTGATCTAACACTAATAGTTCACATCTTTATGTGATTAGTTCATATCTTCATGTGACCAACACCCAAAGGGTTTACTAGATTCAGTAATCTAGCTCACATCGCTATGCAATTAACACCCAAAGAGTACTAAGGTGTGATCATGTTTTGCTTGTGAGATAATTTTAGTCAACGGGTCTGCCACATTCAGATCCATATGTATTTTGCAAATTTCTATGTCAACAATACTCTGCTCGGAGCTACTCTAGCTAATTGCTCCCACTTTCAATATGTATCTAGATCGAGACTTAGAGTCATCTAGATTAGTGTCAAAACTTGCATCGACGTAACCCTTTACGACGAACCTTTTTGTCACCTCCATAATCGAGAAACATATCCTTATTCCACTAAGGATAATTTTTGACCGTTGTCCAGTGATCTACTCCTAGATCACTATTGTACTCCCTTGCTAAAATCAATGTAGGGTATACAATAGATCTGGTACACAGCATGGCATACTTTATAGAACCTATGACTAAGGCATAGGGAATGACTTTCATTCTCTTTCTATCTTCTGTCGTGGTCGGGCTTTGAGTCTTACTCAACTTCACACCTTGTAACACAGGCAAGAACTCTTTCTTTGACTGCTCCATTTTGAACTACTTCAAAATCTTGTCAAGGTTTGTACTTATTGAAAAAAAACTTATCAAGCGTCTTGATCTATCTCTATAGATCTTGATGCTCAATATGTAAGCAGCTTCACCGAGGTCTTTCTTTGAAAAACTCCTTTCAAACACTTCTTTATGCTTTGCAGAATAATTCTACATTATCTCTGATCAACAATATGTCATTCACATATACTTATCAGAAATGTTGTAGTACTCCCACTCACTTTCTTGTAAATACAGGCTTCACTGTAAGTCTGTATAAAACTATATGCTTTGATCATACTATCAAAGCGTTTATTCCAACTCCGAGAGGCTTGCACCAGTCCATAAATGGATCGCTGGAGCTTGCACACTTTGTTAGCTCCTTTTGGATTGACAAAACCTTCCGGCTGCATCATATACAACTCTTCTTCCAGAAATCCATTCAGGAATGTAGTTTTGACATCTATTTGCTGGATTTCATAAAATGCGGCAATTGCTAACATGATTCGGACAGACTTAAGCATCGCTACGGGTGAGAAGGTCTCATCGTAGTCAATCCCTTGAACTTGCCGAAAACCTTTTGCGACAAGTCGAGCTTTGTAGACAGTAACACTACTATCAGCGTCCGTCTTCCTCTTGAAGATCCATTTATTTTCTATGGCTTGCCGATCATCGGGCAAATCCATCAAAGTCCATACTTTGTTCTCATACATGGATCATATCTCAGATTTCATGGCCTCAAGCCATTTCGCGGAATCTGGGCTCATCATTGCTTCCTCATAGTTCGTAGGCTCGTCATGGTCAAGTAACATGACCTTCAGAACTGGATTACCGTACCACTCTGGTGCGGATCTCACTCTGGTTTACCTACGAGGTTCGCTAGTAACTTGATCTGAAGTTACATGATCATCATCATTAGCTTCCTCACTAATCGGTCTAGTAGTCACAGGAACAGATTTCTGTGATGAACTACTTTCCAATAAGGGAGTAGGTACAGTTACCTCATCAAGTTCTACTTTCCTCCCACTCACTTCTTTCGAGAGAAACTCCTTCTCTGGAAAGGATCCATTCTCAGCAACGAATATCTTGCCTTTCGGATCTATGATAGAAGGTGTACCCAACATTTTCTTTGGGTATCCTATGAAGACGCACTTCTCCGATTTGAGTTTGAGCTTATCAGGATGAAACTTTTTCATATAAGCATCGCAACCCCAAACTTTAAGAAATGACAACTTTGGTTTCTTGCCAAACCATAGTTCATACGGTGTCATCTCAACAGATTTAGATGGTGCCCTTTTAACGTGAATGCAGCTGTCTCTAATGCATAACTCCAAAACGATAGTGGTAGATCGGTAAGAGACATCATAGATCGCACCATATCTAATAAAGTATGGTTATGACGTTCGGACACACCATTACATTGTGGTGTTCCAGGTGGCGTGAGTAGTGAAACTATTTCACATTGTTTTTAACTGAAGGCCAAACTCGTAACTCAAATACTCTTCTCTACGATCAGATCGTAGAAACTTTATTTTCTTGTTACGATGATTTTTCACTTCACTCTGAAATTCTTTGAACTTTTCAAATGTTTCAGACTTATGTTTCATCAAGTAGATATACTCATATCTGCTCAAATCATCTGTGAAGATCAGAAAATAATGATACTTGTCGCGAGCCTCAATATTCATCGGACCACATACATCAGTATGTATGATTTCCAACAAATCTGTTGCTCGCTCCATTGTTCTGAAGAACAGAGTCTTAGTCATCTTGCCCATGAGGCATGGTTCGTAAGCATCAACTGATTCATAATCAAGTGATTCCAAAATTCCATCAGCATGGAGTTTCTTCATGTGCTTTACACCAATATGACCTAAACGGCAGTGCTACAAATAAGTTGCACTATCATTATTAACTTTGCATCTTTTGGTTTCAATATTATGATTATGTGTATCACTACGATCGAGATCCAATGAACTATTTTCATTGGGTGTGTAACCATATAAGGTTTTATTCATGTAAACAGAACAACAATTTATTCTCTTACTTAAATGAATAATCGTATTACAATAAACATGATCAAATCATATTCATGCTCAACGCAAACACCAAATAACACTTATTCAGGTTCAACACTAATCCCGAAAGTATAGGGAGTGTGCGATGATGATCATATCAATCTTGGAACCACTTCTAACACACATCGTCACTTCACCCTTAACTAGTCTCTGTTTATTATGCAACTCCCGTTTCGAGTTACTAATCTTAGCAACTAAACTAGTACAAATACTGAGGGGTTGCTATAAACACTAGTAAAGTACACATTAATAAAATGTATATCAAATATACTTATGTTCACTTTGCCATCCTTCTTATCTGCCAATCACTTGGGGTAGTTCCGCTTCCAGTGACCAGTCCCTTTGCAGTAGAAACACTTAGTCTCGGGCTTAGGACCAAACTTGGGCTTCTTCACTTGAGCAGCAACTTGCTTGCTGTTCTTCTTGAAGTTCCCCTTCTTCCCTCTGCCCTTTTCTTGAAACTAGTGGTCTTGTCTACCATCAACACTTGATGTTTTTCTCGATTTCTACCTTCGTCAATTTCCGCATTACGAAGAGCTTGGGAATCGTTTCCGTTATCCATTGCATATCATAGTTCATCACGAAGTTCTACTAACTTGGTGATGGTGACTAGAGAATTCTGTCAATCACTATCTTATCTGGAAGATTAACTCCTACTTGATTCAAGCGATTGTAGTACCCAGACAATCTGAGCACATGCTCACTAGTTGAGTGATTCTCCTCCATCTTTTAGCTATAGAACTTGTTGGAGACTTCATATCTCTCAATTCGGGTATTTGCTTGAAATATTAACTTCAACTCCTGGAACATCTCATATGGTCCATGACGTTCAAAACGTCTTTGAAGTCCCGATTCTAAGCCGTTAAGCATGGTGCACTAAACTATCAAGTAGTCATCATATTGAGCTAGCCAAACATTCATAACGTCTGCATCTGCTCCTGCAATAGGTCTGTCACCTAGCGGTGCATCAAGGACATAATTGTTCTGTGCAGCAATGAGGATAAACCTCAGATCACGGATCCAATCCACATCATTGCTACTAACATCTTTCAACACAATTTTCTCTAGGAACATATCAAAATAAACACAGGGAAGCAACAACACGAGCTATTGATCTACAACATGATTTGCAAAATACTACCAAGACTAAGTTCATGATAAATTTAAGTTCAATTAATCATATTACTTAAGAACTCCCACTTAGAAAGACATCCCTCTAATCTTCTAAGTGATCACGTGATCCAAATCAACTAAACCATGTCCGATCATCACGTGAGATGGGGTAGCTTCATTGGTGAACATCACTATGTTGATCATATCTACTATATGATTCACGCTCGACCTTTCGGTCTCCGTGTTCCGAGGCCATATCTGTATATGCTTGGCTCGTCAAGTATAACCTGAGTATTCCGCGTGTGCAACTGTTTTGCACCCGTTGTATTTGAACGTAGAGCCTATCACACCCGATCATCACGTGGTGTCTCAGCACGAAGAACTTTCACACCGGTGCATACTCAGGGAGAACACTTCTTGATAATTAGCGAGAGATCATCTTAAAATGCTCCGGGAGTAGGACTCCCCCCTTTCCTAGTTGGAATAGGATTCACGAAGGAGGGGGGAAGAGGAGAGAGAGGAGGAAGGGGGGCCGGCCCCCTCTCCTTGTCCTATTCGGACCAAGGGGGGAGGGGCGCGCGGCCCATCTCTGGCCACCTCTCCTCTCTTCCACTAAGGCCCACTAAGGCCCATATACCTCCCAGGGGGGGTTCCGGTAACCTCCCGGTAATCCGGTAAAATCCCGATTTCACCCGGAACACTTCCGATATCCAAATATAGGCTTCCAATATATCAATCTTTATGTCTCGGCCATTTAGAGACTCCTCGTCATGTCCGTGATCACATCCGGGACTCTGAACAAACTTCGGTACATCAAAATGCATAAACTCATAATATAACTGTCATCGAAACCTTAAGTGTGCGGACCCTACGGGTTCGAGAACAATGTAGACATGACCGAGACACGTCTCCGGTCAATAACCAATAGCGGAACCTGGATGCTCATATTGGCTCCTACATATTCTACGAAGATCTTTTATTGGTCAGACCGCATAACAACATACGTTGTTCCCTTTGTCATCGGTATGTTACTTGCCCGAGATTCGATCGTCGGTATCCAATACCTAGTTCAATCTCGTTACCGGCAAGTCTCTTTACTCGTTCCGTAATCCATCATCCCGCAACTAACTCATTAGTCGCAATGCTTGCAAGGCTTATGTGATGGGCATTACCGAGAGGGCCCAGAGATACCTCTCCGACAATCGGAGTGACAAGTCCTAATCTCGAAATACGCCAACCCAACATGTACCTTTGGAGACACCTGTAGAGCACCTTTATAATCACCCAGTTACGTTGTGATGTTTGGTAGCACACAAAGTGTTCCTCCGGCAAATGGGAGTTGCATAATCTCATAGTCATAGGAACATGTATAAGTCATGAAGAAAGCAATAGCAACATACTAAACGATCGGGTGCTAAGCTAATGGAATGGGTCATTCCAATCAGATCATTCACCTAATGATGTGATCCCGTTAATAAAATAACAGCTCTTTGTCCATGGTTAGGAAACATAACCATCTTTGATTAACGAGCTAGTCAAGTAGAGGCATACTAGTGACACTCTGTTTGTCTATGTATTCACACATGTATTATGTTTCCGGTTAATACAATTCTAGCATGAATAATAAACATTTATCATGATATAAGGAAATAAATAATAACTTTATTATTGCCTCTAGGGCATATTTCCTTCAGATAAACTATAATCTCTAATTGTCATTGCAAACATGTTTAATCATAATGGGTTGAATCATGCATACTAGGTGAAACATATTTATGAAAACAGAACAAGTAGAGTTCATACCAGTTTCTCTCTGCCACGGCCAGTTCATCGAATATCGTCATTATTGCCTTTCACTTGCATGACCGAATGATGTGAAAATTATAATAGTGCAAGAGTGACATGGACTAAGCTGGAATCTGCAAACATTTTATTCAATAGGAGAAGACAAGGTAAAATGGGCTCTTTATTAGATCAACAATTACTCATATGAGAGCCACTCAACATTTTCATCGTGGTCTTCTCCTCGGTATGACTCAAATAAAAAGAAAAGACATTCAGATAAACACACTGATTTTTTTGGAGTTTGCCACCTCTTGAGCATGCGTTCGTTTTCCCTTGAAGAGGAAAGGGTGATGCAGCAAAGTAGCGTGAGTATTTCCCTTAGTTTTTGAGAACCAAGGTATCAATCCATTAGGATACTACACACAAATCCCCTAGTACCTGCATAAACAAACAAGAACCTCACAACCAACGCGATAAAGGGGTTGTCAATCCCTTCACGGTCACTTACGAGAGTGAGATCTGATAGAGATAATAAGATAAATATTTTTGGTATTTTTGTGATATAGATTGGAAAATAAAGATTGCAAAATAAATAGTAAACTAGAATTGTATATTGGAAACTTATATGATGTAAAGTAGACCAGGGGGCCATAGGTTTCACTAGTGGCTTCTCTCAAGATAGCATGTATTACGGTGGGTGAACAAATTACTGCTGAGCAATTGATAGAAAAGCGCATAGTTATGATGATATCTAAGGCAATGATCATGAATATAGGCATCACGTCCGTGACAAGTAGACCGAAACGATTCTGCATCTACTACTACTACTCCACACATTGACCGCTATCCAGCATGCATCTAGAGTATTAAGTTCATAAGAACGAAGTAACGCATTAGGCAAGATGACATGATGTAGAGGGATAAACTCAAGCAATATGATATAAACCCCATCTTTTTATCCTCGATGGCAACATTACAATACATGTGATTTCCCTTTCTGTCACTGGGATCGAGCACCGCAAGATTGAACCCAAAGCTAAGCACTTCTCCCATTGCAAGAAAGATCAATCTAGTAGGCCAAACCAAACTGATAATTTGAAGAGACTTACAAAGATGTCAAATCATGCATATAAGAATTCAGAGAAGAATCAAATAATATTCATAGATAATCAATTCATAAACCCACAATTCATCGGATCTCGACAAACACGCCGCAAAAAGAGTTACATCGAATAGATCTCCAAGAAGATCAAGGAGAACTTCGTATTGAGATCCAAAGAGAGAGAAGAAGCCATCTAGCTAATAACTATGGACCCGAAGGTCTATGGTAAACTACTCACACATCATCGGAGAGGCTATGGTGTTGATGTAGAAGCCCTCCGTGATCGAATCCCCCTCCGGCAGATCGCCGGAAAAGGCCCCAAGATGGGTTATCACGGGTACATAAGGTTGCGGCGGTGGAAAAGGTGTTTCGTGGCTCTCCCCGAAGGTTTCAGGCTATAAGAGTATATATAGAGGCGAAAGAAGTAGGTCTGTGGAGCTGCAAGGGGCCCACGAGGGTGGGGGCGCCCTCCTACCTCGTGGCCGCCTCGCTACTTCCTTGACGTCCACTCCAGGTCTCCTGGATCACGTTTGTTCCAAAAAAGATCCTCGCGAAGGTTTCATTCCGTTTGATATTCCTTTTCTGTGAAACACTGAAATAGGCAAAAAAACAGTAATTTGCACTGGGCTTTCGGTTAATAGGTTAGTCCCAAAAATAATATAAAAAGGTATATTAAAGCTCATTAAACATCCAAAACAGATAATATAATAGCAGGGAACAATCAAAAATTATAGATACGTTGGAGACGTATCAAGCATCCCCAATCTTAATTCTCACTCGTCCTCGAGTAGGTAAATGATAAAAGCAGAATTTTTGATGTGGAATGCTCCCTAACATAATATTCAATGTAATTCTCTTTATTGTGGCATGAATGTTCAGATCCAAAAGATTCAAGATAAAAGTGTAATATTGACATAAAATAGTAATACTTCAAGCATGCTAACCAAGCAATTATGTCTTATCAAAATAACATAGCCAAAGAAAGCTTATCCCTACAAAATCATATAGTTTGGTCATGCTTCATTTTTGTCACACAAAATGCTCCGCTCATGCATAACCCCAATGACAAACCGACAATTGGTTCATACTTTTTAACGCGCTTCAGCCTTTTCAACCCTTACGCAATACATGAGCGCAAGCCATGGATATAGCACTATAGGTGGAATAGTATATGATGATGTTGTGAGAAGAAAAAAAAAGGAGAAAGTCTCACATTGACGCGGCTAATCAATGAGCTATGGAGATGCCCATCAATTGATGTCAATGCGAGGAGTAGGGATTGCCATGCAATAGATGCACTAGAGCTATAAGTGTATGAAAGCTCATCTAAAGAAACTAAGTGGGCGTGCATCCAACTTGCTTGCTCACGAAGACCTAGGGCATTTTGAGGAAGCCCATCATTGGAATATACAAGCCAAGTTCTATAATGAAAAATTCCCACTAGTATATGAAAAATGACAAAATAAGAAACTCTCTATTATGGAGACCATGGTGCTATTTTGAAGCACAAGTGTGGAAAAGGGATAGTAACATTGTCCCTTCTCTCTTTTTCTCTCATTTTTTATTGGGCTTCTTTGGCCTCTTTTTTATTTGGGCTTCTTTTGGCCTCTTTTTTTTCTTTCCTCACATGGGACAATGCTCTAATAATGACGATCATCACACTTTTATTTACTCATAACTCAATGTTACAACTCGATGCTAGAACAAAAATATGACTCTATGTGAATGCCTCCGGCGGTGAACCGGGATATGCGATGAATCAAGAGCGACATGTATGAAAATTATGAAAGTGGCTTTGCCACAAATACGATGTCAACTACATGATCAGGCAAAGCAATATGACAATGATGGAGCGTGTCATAATAAATGGAATGGTGGAAAGTTGCATGGCAATATATCTCGGAATGGCTATGGAAATGCCATAATAGGTAGGTATGGTGGCTATTTTTAGGAAGATATAAGGAGGCTTATGTGTTATAGAGTGTATCGTATCACGGATTTTGGATGCACTGGCGAAGTTTGCACCAACTCTCAAGGTGAGAAAGGGCAATGCACGGTACCGAAGAGGATAGCGAATTGCGGAAAGGTAAGAGTGCGTATGATCCATGGACTCACATTAGTCATAAAGAACTCATATACTTATTGCAAAAGTTTATTAGACCTCGAAGCAAAGTACTACTACGCATGCCCCTAGAGGGATAGATTGGTAGGAAAAGACCATCGCTCGTCCCCGACCGTCACTCATAAGGAAAGCACTCAAAGAACACCCCATGCTTCAAATTTGTCGCACAACATTTACCATACGTGCATGCTATGGTACTTGCCAACTTTAACACAAGTATTTCTCAATTTCAAAATTACCCAACTAGCCTGACTCTAACATTACCACCTTTATATCTCAAAACATCTATCAAGAATCATAGTATTCAATGCACTCTATATGGAAGTTTTTATCATACCCATCTTGAATGCCTATCATATTAGGACTAGTTTTATAGCCAAAGCAAATTACCACGCTGTTCTAAAATACTCTCAAAATAATATAAGTGAAGCATGAGAGATCAATAGTTTCTAAAAAATAAAAACCACCACCATGCTCTAAAAAATATAAGTGAAGCACCAGAGCAAGATTATCTAGCTCAAAAGATATAAGTGAAGCACATAGAGTATTCTAATAAATTATGATTCATGTGTGTCTCTCCAAAAATGTGTGTACAGCAAGGATGATTGTGGTAAACTAAAAATCAAAGACTCAAATAATACAAGACGCTCCAAGCAAAACACATATCATGTGGTGAATAAAAATATAGCCTCAAGTAAAGTTACCGATAGACGAAGACGAAAGAGGGGATGCCTTCTGGGGCATCCCCAAGCTTAGGCTTTTGCTTGTCCTTAGATTTTACCTTAGGGTGCCTTGGGTATCCCCAAGCTTAGGCTCTTGCCACTCCTTGTTCCAAAATCCATCAAATCTTTACCCAAAAACTTGAAAACTTCACAACACAAAACTCAACAGAAAATCTCATGAGCTCCGTTAGTAAAAGAAAACAAATCACCACTTAAGGTACTGTAATGAACTCATTATTTATTTATATTGGTGTTAAACCTACTGTATTCCAACTTCTCTATGGTTCATACCCCCCGATACTAGCCATAGATTCATCAAAATAAGCAAACAACACACGAAAAACAGAATCTGTCAAAAAACAGAACAGTCTGTAATAATCTGTAGGTTTCGAACACTTTTGTAACTTCAAAACTCCTACCAAATTAGGAAGACCTAAATAATTTGTATATTAATCTACTTCAGTTGGAATCAGTATTTTATCGCTCTCTGGTTAAAAATGAAAACTATTATCGTGAGTGTATACTTTCTGTTTTTTCCAGCAAGATCAAATAACAATCATCCAAGAAGATCCTAAAGGCTTTACTTGGCACAAACACTAATTAAAACATAAAAAACAAAATCATAACAGAGGATATATGATTTATTTATTACTAAACAGGAACAAGAAGCACGGAACACAAATAAAATTGGGTTGCCTCCCAACAAGCGCTATCGTTTAACGCCCCTAGCTAGGCATAAAAACAAGAATAGATCTGGGTATTGTCATCTTTGGTATGCAATCCATAAGTGGCTCTCATAATAGATTCATAAGGTAATTTAATTTTCTTCTAAGGAAAGTGTTCCATGCCTTTCCTTAATGGAAATTGGAATCTGATATTTCCTTCTTTCATATCAATAATTGCACCAATCGTTCTAAGGAAAGGTCTACCAAGAATAATAGGACAAGTAGGATTGCAATCTATATCAAGAAAAATAAATTCTATGGGCACATAATTCCTATTTGCAACAATAAGAACATCATTAATTCTTCCCATAGGTTTCTTAATGGTGGAATCCGCAAGATGCAAATTTAAAGAACAATCATCAAAGTCATGGAAACCTAGCACATCACACAAAGTTTTTGGAATCATGGAAACACTAGCACATAAATCACATAAAGCATAGCATTCATGATCTTTAATCTTTATTTTAATATTAGATTCCCACTCATCATAAAGTTTTCTAGGGATAGAAACTTCTAATTCAAGTTTTTCTTCATAAGGTTGCATTAAAGGATCGACGATATGTTTAGTGAAAGCTTTGTTTTGATCATAAGCATGAGGAGAATTTAGCACATATTGCATCAAGGACATACAATCTATCAAAGAGCAATTATCATAATTAAATTCCTTGAAATCCAAAATAGTGGGTTCATTGCTATGTAAAGTTTTGACCTCTTCAATCCCACTTTTGCCAATTTTTGCATCGAGATCTAAAAACTCCGAATCATTAGGACGCCTTCTAACTAAAGTTGACTCATCTCTAGTCCCATATTTATCAAGATCCATATTGGCAAAAAAAAGATTTAATAGGAGACACACCAATCACTTTTAGATCTTCATCATTATTATCATGAAAACTAGAAGAACATGCTTTTACAAAGCAATCTTTCTTAGCACGCATCCTAGCGGTTCTTTCTTTGCACTCATCAATGGAAATTCTCATGGCTTTGAGAGACTCATTGATATCATGCTTAGGTGGAATAGATCTAAGTTTCAAAGAATCAACATCAAGAGAAATTCTATCCACGTTCCTAGCCAACTCATCAATCTTAAGCAATTTTTCTTCAAGCAAAGCATTGAATTTTTTTTGAATTCATAAATTCTTTAACACTAGTCTCAAAATCAGAGGGCATCTTATTAAAATTTCCATAAGAGTTGCTGTAGGAATTACCATAATTATTAGAGGAATTACTAGGGAACAGCCTAGAATTAAAGTTTCCTCTATACACGTTGTTACCAAAGTTGTTCCTACCAACAAAATTCAAATCCATAGATTCATTATTATTCTCAATCAAAGTAGACAATGGCATATCATTAGGATCAGAAGAAACACTCTTATTAGCAAACAACTTCATAAGTTCATCCATATTTCCACTCAAAACATTAATCTCTTCTATCGCATGAACCTTTTTACTAGCAGATCTTTTGGTGTGCCATTGAGAATAATTAACCATAATATTATCTAGGAGTTTAGTCGCTTCTCCTAAAGTGATTTCCATAAAAGTGCCTCCCGCGGCCGAATCTAAAAGATTTCTAGAAGCAAAATTCAATCCAGCATAAAAATTCTCTATAATCATCCATAAATTCAAACCATGTGTAGGGCAATTATGTATTATTAATTTCATCCTCTCCCAAGCTTGTGAAACATGATCATGATCAAGTTGCTTAAAATTCGTAATATCGTTTCTAAGAGAGATGATCTTAGCGGGAGGAAAATACTTAGAGATAAAAGCATCTTTGCACTTATTCCAAGAATCAATACTATTTTTAGGCAAAGAAGAGAACCAAGTACGATCTCTAAGAGAAAATGGAAATAGCTTCAATTTAACAATATCATTATCCACATCTTTCTTCTTTTGCATATCACAAAAATCAACAAAGCTATTTAGATGGGTAGCGGCATCTTCACTAGGAAGGCCAGCAAATTGATCTTTCATGACAAGATTCAGCATCGGTAAGAGGAGCAATCAGAGTGCTAATAAAATCATTATTGTTGGTATTGGAAAAGTCACACAATTTAGTATTACCTTGAGCCATCATGACAAATAACCAATCCAACACACAAGCAAACAAGAGGCAAGCGAAAAGAGACGAATGGAAAAAGGGTGAACGGAAAAGAGGCGAATAAAATGGCAAGGGCGAAGTGGGGGAGAGGAAAATGAGAGGCAAATGGCAAATAATGTAAGTGATGGTACTTGTTATGTCTTGACTTGTGCGTAGATCTCCCCGGCAACGGCACCAGAAATCCTTCTTGCTACCTGTTGAGCGTGCGTTGGTTTTCCCTTGAAGAGGAAGAGGTGATGCAGCAAAGTAGCTGCTACCTCTTGAGCATGCGTTGGTATTCCCTTGAAGAGGAAAGGGTGATGCAACAAAGTAGCGTAAGTATTTCCCTCAGTTTTTGAGAACCAAGGTATCAATCCAGTAGGAGACCACGCGCGAGTCACCTCATACCTACACAAACAAATAAGAACCTCGCAACCAGCGCGATAAAGGGGTTGTCAATCCCTTCATGGCCATTGCAAGAGTGAGATCTGATAGAGATAATAATAATAATAATAATAATAAGATAAATATTTTTGGTATTTTTATGATATAAATTGAAAGTAAAGATTGCAAAATAAAATAGATTCGAAACTTGTATGATGGAAAATAAACCCTGGGGCCATAGGTTTCACTAGTGGCTTCTCTCAAGATAGCATAAGTATTATGGTGGGTGAACAAATTACTGTCGAGCAATTCATAGAATTGAGCATAGTTATGGGAATATCTAGGTATGATCATGTATAAAGGCATCACGTCCGTGACAAGTAGACCGACTCCTGCCTGCATCTACTACTATTACTCCACACATCGACCGCTCTCCAGCATGCATCTAGAGTATTAAGTTCATAAGAACGGAGTAATGCTTTAAGCAAGATGACATGATGTAGAGGGATAAACTCATGAAATATGATATAAACCCCATCTTTTTATCCTCGATGGCAACAATACAATACATGTTGTTTCCCCTACTATCACTGGGATCGAGCACTGCAAGATTGAACCCAAAGATAAGCACTTCTCCCATTGCAAGAAAGATCAATCTAGTAGGCCAAACCAAACTGATAATTCGAAGAGACTTGCAAAGATAACCAATCATACATAAAAGAATTCAGAGAAGATTCAAATATTGTTCATAGGTAATCTTGATAATAAACCCACAATTCATCGGATCTCGACAAACACACCACAAAAGAAGATTACATCGAATAGATCTCCAAGAGAATCGAGGAGAACTTTGTATTGAGATCCAAAGAGAGAGAAGAAGCCATCTAGCTAATAACTATGGACCCGAAGGTCTGAGGTAAACTACTCACACATCATCGGAGAGGCTATGGTGTTGATGTAGAAGCCCTCCGTGATCAATGCCCCCTCCGGTGGAGCGCCGGAAAAGGCCCCAAGATGGGATCTCATGGGTTCAGAAGGTTGCGGCGGTGGAATTAGGTTTTGTGGTGCTCCCCGATGTTTTCAGGGTACATAGGTATATATAGGAGGAAGAAGTAGGTCGGTGGAGCCACGAGGGGCCCATAAGGGTGGAGGGTGCGCCGAGGGGGGTAGGTGCGCCCCCTGCCTCGTGGCCTCCTCGTTGATTGCTTGACGTGCACTCCAAGTCCTCTAGATCACGTTTGTGCCAAAAATCACGCTCCCGAAGGTTTCATTCCATTTGGACTTTGTTTGATATTCTTTTTCTGCGAAACACTGAAATAGGCAAAAAAAACAGCAATTTGGGCTGGGCCTCCGGTTAATAGGTTAGTCCCAAAAATAATATAAAAGTGTATAAATAAGCCCATTGAACATCCAAAATAGAATATATAATAGCATGGAACAATCAAAAATTATAGATACGTTGGAGACGTATCAAGCATCCCCAAGCTTAATTCTTGCTCGTCCTCGAGTAGGTAAATGATAAAAACAGAATTTTTGATGTGGAATGCTTCCTAACATATTCCTCAATGTAATTTTCTTTATTGTGGCATGAATGTTCAGATCCGAAAGATTCAAGATAAAAGTTTAATATTGACATAAAATAATAATACTTCAAGCATACTGACTAAGCAATCATGTCTTCTCAAAATAACATGGCCAAAGAAAGTTATGCCTACAAAATCATATAGTCTGGCTATGCTCTATCTTAATCACACAAAATATTAAATCATGCACAAATCCGATGACTAGACAAGCAATTCTTTCATACCTTTGATGTTCTCAAACGTTTTCAACTTTCACGCAATACATGAGCGTGAGCCATGGACATAGCACTATAGGTGGAATAGAATGGTGGTTGTGGAGAAGACAAAAAGGAGAAGATAGTCTCACATCAACTAGGCATATCAACGGGCTATGGAGATGCCCATCAATAGATATCAATGTGAGTGAGTAGGGATTGCCATGCAATGGATGCACTAGAGCTATAAGTGTATGAAACCTCAACAAAAGAAACTAAGTGGGTGTGCATCCAACTTGCTTGCTCACGAAGACCTAGGGCAATTTGAGGAAGCCCATCATTGGAATATACAAGCCAAGTTCTATAATGTAAAATTCCCACTAGTTTATGAAAGTGACAACATAGGAGACTCTCTATCATGAAGATCATGGTGCTACTTTGAAGCACAAGTGTGGAAAAAGGATAGTAACACTGTCCCTTCTCTCTTTTTCTCTCATTTTTTATTTGGGCCTTCTTTTTTTTCTTTTGGCCTGTTTTCCTTTTTTCCGTTCGGAGTCTCATCCCGACTTGTGGGGGAATCATAGTCTCCATCATCCTTTCCTCACTGGGACAATGCTCTAATAATGATGATCATCACACTTCTTTTTACTTACAACTCAAGAATTACAACTCAATACTTAGAACAAAATATGACTCTATGTGAATGCCTCCGGCGGTGTACCGGGATATGCAATGAATCAAGAGTAACATGTATGAAAAAAAATTATGAACGGTGGCTTTGCCACAAATACGATGTCAACTACATGATCATGCATGGCAATATGACAATGATGAAGCGTGTCATAACAAACGGAACGGTGGAAAGTTGCATGGCAATATATCTCGAAATGGCTATGGAAATGCCATAATAGGTAGGTATGGTGGCTGTTTCGAGGAAGGTATATGGTGGGTGTATGATACCGGCGAAAAGTGCACGTTAATAGAGAGGCTAGCAAATTTGGAAGGGTGAGATTGCGTATAATCCATGGACTCAACATTAGTCATAAAGAACTCACATACTTATTGCAAAAATCTATTATTTATCAAAAGAAAGTACTACGCGCATGCTCCTAGGGGGTAGATTGGTAGGAAAAGACCATCGCTCGTCCCTGACCGCCACTCATAAGGAAGACAATCAATAAATAAATCATGCTCCGACTTCATCACATAACGGTTCACCATACGTGCATGCTACGGGAATCACAAACTTCAACACAAGTATTTCTCAAATTCACAACTACTCAACTAGCATGACTCTAATATCACCATCTCCATATCTCAAAACAATTATCAAGTATCAAACTTCTCATAGTATTCAATGCACTTATATGAAAGTTTTTATTATGCCTAAAAGCAAATTACCATGCTGTTCTAAAGGACTCTCAAAATAATATAAGTGAAGCATGAGATATCAATTATTTCTATAAAATAAAACCACCATTGTGCTCTAAAAGATATAGGTGAAGCGCTAGATCAAAAACTATATAGCTCAAAAGATATAAGTGAAGCACATAGATTATTCTAATAAATTCCGATTCATGTGTGTCTCTCTCAAAAGGTGTGTAAAGCAAGGATGATTGTGGTAAAATAAAAATCAAAGACTCAAATCATACAAGACGCTCCAAGCAAAACACCTATCATGTGGTGAATAAAAATATAACTCCAAGTAAAGTTACCGATGAACGAAGACAAAAGAGGGGATGCCTTCTGGGGCATCCCCAAGCTTAGGATTTTTGGTTCCCTTGGATTTTACCTTGGGGTGCCTTGGGAATCCCCAAGCTTAGGATCTTGCCACTCCTTGTTCCATAATCCATCAAATCTTTACCCAAAACTTGAGAACTTCACAACACAAAAGTTATCAAAAAATCTCGTGAGCTCCGTTAGCGAAAGAAAACAAAACACCACTTCAAGGTAATGTAATGAACTCATTCTTTATTTATATTGGTGTTAAACTCCTGTATTCCAACTTTTCTATGGTTTATAAACTCCATTACTAGCCATAGATTCATCAAAATAAGCAAACAACACACGAAAAACAGAATCTGTCAAAAACAGAATAGTCTGTAGTAATCTGTATCAAACGCATATTTCTGGAACCCCAAAAATTCTAAAATAAATTTCTGGAAGTGAGGAATTTATCTATTAATCATCTTAAAAAATAATTAACTAAATAGTACTCTCCAGTAAAAAGTTGTAGCTAGTCTCATGAGCGCTAAAGTTTCTGTTTTTTACAGCAAGATCAAAAAGACTTTCCCCAAGTCTTCCCAACGGTTCTATTTGGCACAAATGCTAATTAAACACAAAAAACACAACCAAAATAGAGGCTAGATAAATAATTTATTACTAAACAGGAATAAAAATAAAATTGGGTTGCCTCCCAACAAGCGCTATCGTTTAACGCCCCTAGCTAGGCATAAAAGCGAGGATAGATCTAGGTATTGCCATCTTGTTGGGGAACGTAGCAGAAATTTAAAAATTTTCTACGCATCACCAAGATCAATCTATGGAGTCATCTAGCAACGAGGGGAAGAGGAGTGCATCTACATACCCTTGTAGATCGCGAGCGGAAGCGTTCAAGAGAACGGGGTTGATGGAGTCGTACTCGTCGTGATCCAAATCACCGATGACCTAGCGCCGAACGGACGGCACCTACGCATTCAACACACGTATGGTTGGGAGAGACGTCTCCTCCTTCTTGATCCAGCAAGGGGAGAGGAGAGGTTGATGGAGATCCAGCAGCACGACGGCGTGGTGGTGGAAGCAGTGGGATCTCGGCAGGGCTTCGCCAAGCACCAACGAGAGGGAGAGGTGTCACGGAGGGAGAGGGAGGCGCCAGAGACTTGGGGTGCGGCTTCCCTCCCTCCCCTCCACTATATATAGGGTCCAGGGGGGCGCCAGCCCCTCTAGATCCCATATAGATGGGGGGCGGCGGCCAAGGGGTTGTCTTGGCCCCCAAGCCAACTGGAGGCGCCGCCACCCCTAGGGTTTCCAACCCTAGGCGCAGGGGGAGGCCCAAGGGGGGTGCACCAGCCCACCAGGGGCTGGTTCCCTTCCCACTTCAGCCCATGGGGCCCTCCGGGATAGGTGGCCCCACCCGGTGGACCCCCGGGACCCTTCCGGTGGTCCCGGTACAATACCGGTGACCCCCAAAACCTTCCCAGTGGCCGAAACTGGTCTTCCTATATATAAATCTTTACCTTCGGACCGTTTCAGAACTCCTCGTGACATCTGGGATCTCATCCGGGACTCCGAACAACTTTCGGGTTACCGCATACTAACATCTCTACAACCCTAGCATCACCGAACCTTAAGTGTGTAGACCCTACGGGTTCAAGAACCATGCAGACATGACCGAGACAACTCTCCGGCCAATAACCAACAGCGGGATCTGGATACCCATGTTGGCTCCCACATATTCCACAATGATCTCATCGGATGAACCACGACGTCGAGGATTCAATCAATCCCGTATTCAATTCCCTTTGTCAATCGGTACGTTACTTGCCCGAGATTCGATTGTCGGTATCCCAATACCTCGTTCAATCTCGTTACCGGCAAGTCACTTTACTCATGCCGCAATGCATGATCTCGTGACCAACTACTTAGTCATGCTGAGCTCATTATGATGATGCATTACCGAGTGGTCCCAGAGATACCTCTCCGTCATACGGAGTGACAAATCCCAGTCTCAATTCATGCCAACCCAACAGACACTTTCGGAGATACCTGTAGTGCACCTTTATAGCCACCCAGTTACGTTGTGACGTTTGGTACACCCAAAGCACTCCTACGGTATCCAGGAGTTGCACAATCTCATGGTCTAAGGAAATGATACTTGACACTTAGAAAAGCTCTAGCAGACGAACTACACGATCTTGTGCTATGCTTAGGATTGGGTCTTGTCCATCACATCTTTCTCCTAATGATGTGATCCCGTTATCAATGACATCCAATGTCCATGGTTAGGAAACCGTAACCATCTATTGATCAACGAGCTAGTCAACTAGAGGCTTACTAGGGACATGTTGTTGTCTATATATTCACACATGTATTACGATTTCCGGATAACACAATTATAGCATGAACAATAGACAATTATCATGAACAAGGAAATATAATAATAACCATTTTATTATTGCCTCTAGGGCATATTTCCAACAGTCTCCCACTTGCACTAGAGTCAATAATATAGTTACATTGTGATGAATCGAACACCCATAGAGTTCTGGTGTTGATCATGTTTTGCTCGAGGGAGAGGTTTAGTCAACGGATCTGCGACATTCAGGTCTGTATGCACTTTACAAATATATATGTCTCCATTTTGAACATTTTCACGAATGGAGTTGAAGCGACGCTTGATATGCCTGGTCTTCTTGTGAAACCTGGGCTCCTTGGCAAGGGCAATAGCTCCAGTGTTGTCATAGAAGAGAGTCATCGGGCCTGACGCATTGGGAATAACTCCTAGGTCGGTAATGAACTCCTTCACCCAGATTGCTTCTTGTGCTGCCTCTGAGGCTGCCATGTACTCCGCTTCACATGTAGATCCCGCCACGACGCTTTGCTTGCAACTGCACCAGCTGACTGCCCCTCCATTCAAAATATACACGTATCCGGTTTGTGACTTGGAGTCATCCAGATCTGTGTCGAAGCTAGCATCGACGTAACCCTTTACGATGAGCTCTTCGTCACCTCCATAAACGAGAAACATATCCTTAGTCCTTTTTAGGTACTTCAGGATATTCTTGACCACTATCTAGTGTTCCATGCCAGGATTACTTTTGTACCTTCCTACCAAACTTACGGCAAGGTTTACATCAGGTCTACTACACAGCATGGCATACATGATAGACCCTATGGCCGAGGCATAGGGGACGATACTCATCTTTTCTCTATGTTCTGCCGTGGTCGGGCATTGAGCCATGCTCAATCTCGTACCTTGCAACACAGGCAAGAACCCCTTCTTTGACTGATCCATATTGAACTTCTTCAATATCTTGTCAAGGTACGTACTCTGTGAAAGACCAATGAGGCGTCTCGATCTATCTCTATAGATCTTGATGCCTAATATGTAAGCAGCTTCTCCAAGATCCTTCATTGAAAAACACTTGTTCAAGTAGGCCTTTATGCTCTCCAAGAATTCTATATCATTTCCCATCAATAGTATGTCATCCACATACAATATGAGAAATGCTACAGAGCTCCCACTCACTTTCTTGTAAACGTGGGCTTCTCCATAAGTCTGCGTAAACCCAAACGCTTTGATCATCTCATCAAAACGAATGT
The DNA here is from genome assembly GCF_056163025.1 of Triticum urartu. NCBI lineage: Eukaryota > Viridiplantae > Streptophyta > Magnoliopsida > Poales > Poaceae > Triticum > Triticum urartu. Next base: position 495,621,275 of record NC_141873.1, on the reverse strand, counting down.
TCCAACTCCGAGATGCTTGCACCAGCCCATAGATCGAGCGTTGGAGCTTGCACACCTTGTCAGCATTCTTAGGAACAAAACCTTCCGGCTGCATCATATACAATTCTTCCTTAAGGAAACCATTAAGGAATGTCGTTTTGACGTCCATTTGCCATATCTCATAATCATAGAATGCGGCGATTGCTAACATGATTCGGACGGACTTCAGCTTCGCTACGGGTGAGAAAGTCTCATCGTAGTCAACCCCTTGAACTTGTCGATAACCCTTAGCGACAAGCCGAGCATTATAGATGGTCACATTACCATCCGCGTCTGTCTTCTTCTTAAAGATCCATTTATTTTCTATGGCTCGCCGGTCATCGGGCAAGTCAGTCAAAGTCCATACTTTGTTTTCATACATGGATCCTATCTCGGATTTCATGGCTTCCAGCCATTTGTCGGAATCTGGGCCCGCCATCGCTTCTTCATAGTTCGAAGGTTCACCATTGTCTAACAACATGATTTCCAGGACAGGGTTGCCGTACCACTCTAGTGCAGAACGTGTCCTTGTGGACCTACGAAGTTCAGTGGCAACTTTATCTGAAGTTTCATGATCATCATCATTAACTTCCTCTCTAGTTGGCGCAGGCACCTCAGGAACATTTTCTTGAGCTGCGCCACTCTCCGGTTCAAGAGGCAATACTTCATCAAGTTATATTTTCCTCCCACTTACTTCTTTCGAGAGAAACTCTTTCTCTAGAAAGGATCCATTCTTGGCAACAAAGATCTTGCCTTCGAATCTGAGGTAGAAGGTATACCCAATAGTTTCTTTAGGGTATCCTATGAAGACGCATTTTTCCGATATGGGTTCGAGCTTTTCAGGTTGAAGTTTCTTCACATAAGCATCGCATCCCCAAACTTTTAGAAACGACAGCTTAGGTTTCTTCCCAAACCATAATTCATACGGTGTCATCTCAACAGATTTCGACGGAGCCCTATTTAAAGTGAAGGTGGCAGTCTCTAAAGCATAGCCCCAAAATGACAGCGGTAGATCGATAAGAGACATCATAGATCGCACCATATCCAATAGAGTGCGATTACGACGTTCGGACACACCATTACGCTGAGGTGTTCCAGGCGGCGTGAGTTGTGGAACTATTCCACATTTCCTTAAGTGCGTGCCAAATTCGTGACTCAAGTATTCTCCCCCATGATCTGATCGCAAGAACTTGATTTTCCTGTCACGTTGATTCTCAACCTCACTCTGAAATTCCTTGAACTTTTCAAAGGTCTCAGACTTGTGTTTCATTAAGTAGACATACCCATATCTACTCAAGTCATCAGTGAGGGTGAGAACATAATGATAGCCACCGCAAGCCTCAACACTCATTGGACCGCACACATCAGTATGTATGATTTCCAATAAGTTGGTTGCTCGCTCCATTGTTCCGGAGAACAGAGTCTTGGTCATTTTGCCCATAAGGCATGGTTCGCACGTGTCAAATGATTCATAATCAAGAGACTCCAAAAGTCCATCTGCATGGAGTTTCTTCATGCGTTTGACACCAATGTGACCAAAGCGGCAGTGCCACAGGTATGTGGGACTATCATTATCAACCTTACATCTTTTGGTATTCACACTATGAATATGTGTAACATCACGTTCGAGATTAAATAAGAATAAACCATTGACCAGCGGGCATTGACCATAAAACATATCTCTCATATAAATAGAACAACCATTATTCTCGGATTTAAATGAGTAGCCATCTCGTATTAAACGAGATCCTGATACAATGTTCATGCTCAAAGCTGGCACTAAATAACAATTATTGAGGTTTAAAACTAATCCCGTAGGTAAATGCAGAGGTAACGTGCCGACGGCGATCACATCGACCTTGGAACCATTCCCGACGCGCATCGTCACCTCATCCTTCGCCAGTCTCCGCTTATTCCGCAGCTCCTGTTTTGAGTTACAAATATGAGCAACCGCACCGGTATCAAATACCCAGGAGCTACTACGAGTACTGGTAAGGTACACATCAATAACATGTATATCACATATACCTTTGGTGTTGCCAGCTTTCTTGTCCGCTAAGTACTTGGGGCAGTTCCGCTTCCAGTGACCACTTCCCTTGCAATAAAAACACTTAGTCTCGGGCTTGGGTCCATTCTTTGGCTTCTTCTCGGCAGCTTGCTTACCAGGCGCGGCAACTCCCTTGCCATCCTTCTTGAAGTTCTTTTTACCCTTGCATTTCTTGAACTTAGTGGTTTTATTCACCATCAACACTTGATGTTCCTTTTTGATTTCCACCTCCGCTGATTTCAGCATCGAATATACCTCAGGAATGGTCTTTTCCATCCCCTGCATATTGAAGTTCATCACAAAGCTCTTGTAGCTAGGTGGGAGCGACTGAAGGATTCTGTCAATGACCGCATCATCCGGGAGATTAACTCCCAGCTGAGACAAGCGGTTGTGCAACCCAAACATTTTGAGTATGTGCTTGCTCACGGAACTATTCTCCTCCATCTTACAACTATAGAACTTGTCGGAGACTTCATATCTCTCGACCCGGGCATGAGCTTGGAAAACCATTTTCAGCTCTTGGAACATCTCATATGCTCCGTGTTGCTCAAAACGCTTCTGGAGCCCCGGTTCTAAGCTGTAAAGCATGCCGCACTGAACCAGGGAGTAATCATCAACACGGGACTGCCAAGCGTTCATAACGTCTTGGTTTGCTGGGGGGTGCTTCACCTAGAGGTGCTTCAAGGACATATGCTTTATTGGCAGCTATGAGGATGATCCTCAAGTTCCGGACCCAATCCGTATAGTTGCTACCATCGTCTTTCAGCTTGGTTTTCTCTAGGAACGCGTTGAAGTTGAGGACAACATTAGCGTGGGCCATTTGATCTACAAGACATATTGTAAAGATTTTAGACTAAGTTCATGATAATTAAGTTCATCTAATCAAATTATTCAATGATCTCCCACTCAGATAGACATCCCTCTAGTCATCTAAGTGATACATGATCTGATTCAACTAGGCCGTGTCCGATCATCACGTGAGATGGACTAGTCATCATCGGCGAACATCTTCATGTTGATCGTATCTTCTATATGATTCATGTTCGACCTTTCGGTCTTCTGTGTTCCGAGGCCACGTCTGTACATGCTAGGCTCGTCAAGTCAACCTAAGTGTATTGCGTGTGTAAATCCGGCTTACACCCGTTGTATGCAAACGTTAGAACCTATCACACCCGATCATCATGTGGTGCTTCGGAACAACGGACCTTAGCAATGGTGCACAGTTAGGGGGAACACTTTCTTGAAATTATTGTGAGGGATCATCTTATTTATGCTACCGTCGTTCTAAGCAAATAAGATGTAAAACATGATAAGCATCACATGCAATCAAATAGTGACATGATATGGCCAATATCATTTTGCTCCTTTTGATCTCCATCTTTGGGGCGCCATGATCATCGTCGTCACCGGCATGACACCATGATCTCCATCATCGTGTCTTCATGAAGTTGTCTCGTCAACTATTACTTCTACTACTATGGCTAACGGTTAGCGATAAAGTAAAGTAATTACATGACGTTTATGTTGACACGCAGGTCATGAATAAATTAACACAACTCCTATGGCTCCTGCCGGTTGTCATACTCATCGACATGCAAGTCGTGATTCCTATTACAAGAACATGATCAATCTCATACATCACATATATCATTCATCACATCCTTTTGGCCATATCACATCACACGGCATATGCTGCAAAAACAAGTTAGACGTCCTCTAATTGTTGTTGCAAGTTTTATGTGGCTGCTATAGGTTTGTAGCAAGAACGTTTCTTACCTACGCCAAAACCACAACGTGACATGCCAATTTCTATTTACCCTTCATAAGGACCCTTTTCATCGAATCCGATCCGACTAAAGTGGGAGAGACAGACACCCGCTAGCCACCTTATGCAACTAGTGCATGTCAGTCGGTGGAACCAGTCTCACGTAAGCGTACGTGTAAGGTCGGTCCGGGCCGCTTCATCCCACGATGCCGCCAAATCAAGATAAGACTAGTAACGGCAAGTAAATTGACAAAATCAACACCCACAACAACTTGTGGTCTACTCGTGCATAGAAACTACGCATAGACCTAGCTCATGATGCCACTGTTGGGGAACGTAGCAGAAATTTAAAAAATTTCTATGCATCACCAAGATCAATCTATGGAGTCATCTAGCAATGAGGGGAAGAGGAGTGCATCTACATACCCTTGTAGATCACGAGCGGAAGCGTTCAAGAGAACGGGGTTGATGGAGTCGTACTCGTCGTGATCCAAATCACCGATGACCGAGCGCCGAACGGACGGCACCTCCGCGTTCAACACACGTACGGTTGGGAGAGACGTCTCCTCCTTCTTGATACAGCAAGGGGAGAGGAGAGGTTGATGGAGATCTAGCAGCACAACAGCGTGGTGGCGGAAGCAGCGGGATCTCGGCAGGGCTTCGCCAAGCACCAACGAGAGGGAGAGATGTCACGGAGGGAGAGGGAGGCGCCAGGGACTTGGGGTGCAGCTGCCCTCCCTCCCCTCCACTATATATAGGGGCCAGGGGGCGCCGGCCCCTCTAGATCCCATCTAGATGGGGGGCGGCGGCCAAGGGGTTGGCTTGGCCCCCAAGCCAAGTGGAGGCGCCCCCACCCCTAGGGTTTCCAACCCTAGGCACAGGGGGAGGCCCAAGGGGGCGCACCAGCCCACCAGGGGCTGGTTCACTTCCCACTTCAGCCCATGGGGGCCTCCGGGATAGGTGGCCCCACCCGGTGGACCCCCGGGACCCTTCCGGTGGTCCCGGTACAATACCGGTGACCCCCGAAACCTTTCCGGTGGCCGAAACTGGTCTTCCTATATATAAATCTTTACCTCCGGACCATTCCGGAACTCCTCGTGACGTCCGGGATCTCATCCGAGACTCCGAACAACTTTCGGGTTACCGTATACTAACATCTCTACAACCCTAGCGTCACCGAACCTTAAGTGTGTAGACCCTACGGGTTCGGGAACCATGCAGACATGACCGAGACAACTCTCCGGCCAATAACCAACAGCGGGATCTGGATACCCATGTTGGCTCCCACATATTCCACGATGATCTCATCGGATGAACCACAATGTCGAGGATTGAATCAATCCCGTATTCAATTCCCTTCGTCAATCGGTACGTTACTTGCCCGAGATTCGATCGTCGGTATCCCAATACCTCGTTCAATCTCGTTACCGGCAAGTCACTTTACTCGTGCCGCAATGCATGATCTCGTGACCAACTACTTAGTCACACTGAGCTCATTATGATGATGCATTACCGAGTGGGCCCAGAGATACCTCTCCGTCATACGGAGTGACAAATTCCAGTCTCGATTCATGCCAACCCAACAGACACTTTCGGAGATACCTATAGTGCACCTTTATAGCCACCCAGTTACGTTGTGACGTTTGGTACGCCCAAAGCACTCCTACGGTATCCGGGAGTTGCACAATCTCATGGTCTAAGGAAATGATACTTGACACTTAGAAAAGCTCTAGCAGACGAACTACACGAAATTTTTGCATCAAGATCCAAAAACTCCAATTTTTTGGGACGCCTTCTAACTAAAGTTGACTCATCTCCAGTCCCATCATTATCAAGATTCATATTGCAAAACAAGGATTTAATAGGGGACACATCAATCACTTTTAGATCTTCATCCTTATTGTCATGAAAACTTTCCGGCTTGGCGGCCATCTTATTAACTAAGGTGGAGTGCTTATCCGAAATTTCAGCTATTAATTTTTCAAAATGAGCAATCTGAGACTTCAAACCATAAAATTCCTTAGACATGTCATCAAGTTCTTTATTCATGTACTCCATAAAGCCTTTTTGTTCCTTGAGCTCGTTTCTAAAGAAATTATTATGCTCAAATTGTAAAGTCATAAAGCTTCTGACATTGCTTTCAATCTCTTCCAACCTTTTATGGTGAAGATCACCAAATCTAGGCAGGGCCATAAGGGCAAAAAGCAACAAGAGGCAAGCGAAAAAGAGACAAATGGAAAAGAGGGCGAATAAAACGGCAAGGGTGAAGTGGGGGAGAGGAAGACGAGAGGCAAATGTCAAATAATGTAATGCGAAGGATAAAAGTTGTGATGGGTACATGGTATGTCTTGACTTTGCGTAGATCTCCCCGACAACGTCGCCAGAAATCCTTCTTGCTACCTCTTGAGCATGCATTCCCTTGAAGAGGAAAGGGTGATGCAGCAAAGTAGTGTAAGTATTTCCCTCAGTTTTTGAGAACCAAGGTATCAATCCAGTAGGAGACCACGCGTGAGTCACCTCGTACCTACACAAACAAATAATAACCTCGCAACCAACGTGATAAAGGGGTTGTCAATCCCTTCACGACCACTTGCAAGAGTGAGATCTGATAGAGATAATAATAATAAGATAAATATTTCTGGTATTTTTATGATATAAATTGAAAGTAAAGATTGCAAAATAAAATAGATTGGAAACTTGTATGATAGAAAATAGACTCAGGGGCCATAGGTTTCACTAGTGGCTTCTCTCAAGATAGCATAAGTATTATGGTGGGTGAACAAATTACTGACAAGCAATTGATAGAATTGAGCATAGTTATGAGAATATCTAGGTATGATCATGTATATAGGCATCACGTCCGTGACAAGTAGACCGACTCCCGCCTGCATCTACTACTATTACTCCACACATCGACCGCTATCCAGCATGCATCTAGAGTATTAAGTTCATAAGAACGGAGTAACGCTTTAAGCAAGATGACATGATGTAGAGGGATAAACTCATGCAATATGATATAAACCCCATCTTTTTATCCTCGATGGCAACAATACAATACGTGCCGTTTCCCCTACTGTCACTGGGATCGAGCACCGCAAGATTGAACCCAAAGCTAAGCACTTCTCCCATTGCAAGAAAGATCAATCTAGTAGGCCAAACCAAACTGATAATTCGAAGAGACTTGCAAAGATAACCAATCATACATAAAAGAATTCAGAGAGGATTCAAATATTGTTCATAGATAATCTTGATCATAAACCCACAATTCATTGGATCTCGACAAACACACCGCAAAAGAAGATTACATCGAATAGATCTCCAAGAGAATTGAGGAGAACTTTGTATTGAGATCCAAAGAGAGAGAAGAAGCCATCTAGCTAATAACTATGGAGCCGAAAGTATGAGGTAAACTACTCACACATCATCAGAGAGGCTATGGTGTTGATGTAGAAGCCCTCCGTGATCAATGCCCCCTCTGGCGGAGCACCGGAAAAGGCCCCAAGATGGGATCTCACGGGTACAGAAGGTTGCGGTGGTGGAATTAGGTTTTCGTTGTGCTCCCCGATGTTTTCAGGGTACGTAGGTATATATAGGAGGAAGAAGTAGGTCGGTGGAGCCACGAGGGGCCCACGAGTGTGGAGGGCGCGCCCAGGTGGGTAGGCGCAGCCCCTGCCTCGTGGCATCCTCGTTGATTGCTTGACGTGCACTCCAAGTCCTCTGGATCATGTTTGTTCCAAAAATCACGCTCCCGAAGGTTTCATTCCATTTGGACTCCGTTTGATATTCTTTTTCTGCGAAACACTGAAATAGGCAAAAAAACAGTAATTTGGGCGAGGCCTCCGGTTAATAGGTTAGCCCAAAAATAATATACAAGTGTATAAATAAGCCCATTAAACATCCAAAATAGAATATATAATAGCATGGAACAATAAAAAATTACAGATACGTTGGAGACGTATCAGTAGCGTAAGTATTTCCCTCAGTTGTTGAGAACCAAGGTATCAATCCAGTAGGAGACTACACGCAAATCCCCTTGTACCTGCACAAACAAACAAGAACCTCGCAATCGCAATCAACGTGATAAAGGGGTTGTCAATCCCTTCACGGTCACTTACGAGAGTGAGATCTGATAGAGATAATAAGATAAATATTTTTTGTATTTTTGTGATATAGATTGGAAAATAAAGATTGCAAAATAAATAGTAAACTAGAATTGTAGGTTGGGAACTTATATGATGTAAAGTAGACCCGGGGGCCATAGGTTTCACTAGTGGCTTCTCTCAAGATAGCATGTATTACGGTGGGTGAACAAATTACTGCCGAGCAATTGATAGAAAAGTGCATAGTTATGATGATATCTAAGGCAATGATCATGAATATAGGCATCACGTCCGTGACAAGTAGACCAGAACGATTCGGCATCTACTACTATTACTCCACACATCGAACGCTATCCAGCATGCATCTAGAGTATTAAGTTCATAAGAACGGGGTAACGCATTAGGAAAGATGACATGATGTAGAGGGATAAACTCAAGCAATATGATATAAACCCCATCATTTATCCTCGATGGCAACAATACAGTACATGTCGTTTCCCTTTCTGTCACTAGGATCGAGCATCGCAAGATTGAACCCAAAGCTAAGCACTTCTCCCATTGCAAGAAAGATCAATCTAGTAGGCCAAACCAAACTGATAATTCGAAGAGACTTGCAAAGATATCAAATCATGCATATAAGAATTCAGAGAAGAATCAAATAATATTCATAGATAATCAAGTCATAAACCCACAATTCATCGGATCTCGGCAAACACACGGCAAAAAGAGTTACATCTAATAGATCTCTAACAAGATCGAGGAGAACTTTGTATTGAGATCCAAAGAGAGAGAATAATCCATCTAGCTAATAACTATGGACCCAAAGGTCTGTGGTAAACTACTCACACATCATCGGAGAAGCTATGGTGTTGATGTAGAATCCCTTTGTGATCGAATCCCCCTTCGGCAGATCGCTGGAAAAGGCCCCAAGATGGGATATCACGAGTACAAAAGGTTGCGGCGGTGGAAAAGGTGTTTCATGGCTCTCCCCGAAGGTTTCAGGGTATAAGAGTATATATAGGCGAAAGAAGTAGGTCGGTGGAGCTGCGAGGGGCCCATGAGGGTGGGGGCGCGCCCTCCTACCTCGTGGTCGCCTCGCTGCTTCCTTGACGTCCACTCCAAGTCTCCTGGATCACGTTTGTTCCAAAAAAGATCCTCACGAAGGTTTCATTCCGTTTGGATTCCGTTTGATACTCCTTTTCTGCGAAACACTGAAATAGGCAAAAAAACAACAATTTGCACTGGGCTTTCGGTTAATAGGTCAGTCCCAAAAATAATATAAAAAGTTATATTAAAGCCCATTAAACATCCAAAACAGATAATATAATAGCATGGAACAATCAAAAATTATAGATACGTTGGAGACGTATCAGAGTTTTTGGTTTTCTTGAACAAGCAAATAAAAGTGAAAAGCAAAAACGAGAAAAACTATTTACACGGGAAAGCTCCCAACAAGCAAAAGAAGAACAAGGAAATATTTTTTATTTTTCTTTTTAGTGCCACAACTAAGCATGCATGGAAAGTAAACTAACTACAACTATTTTTTTTATTTTTCTAAGGTTTTTCAAACACACAAAAAAGAAAGCGAGAAAATAAATTTAACATGGATAATGCAATGAAAAAATGTGGATACCGACAATTGGAATGAAATGTGTGAACATGAATGTAATGTCGGTGGAAAACACGTACTCCCCCAAGCTTAGGCTTTTGGCCTAGCTTGGTAATCGATCAGTAGCCTGGATAGTAGTCAGCGTGGTAGCTCACGGAGGCTCTTGGTGCGGATGCCTCGGCCTGCCGTGCTGCCTCAACCGCCGCATTGTGGGCACGTGCCTCACTCTCAAGAACAAAATATCTTTCCCTGCTGTGATAATCAAAGAGAGCAGGCGCAGGCAAATATGTGTGCACAACAGATGCTTGGTTAAACAATAATTTATAAGTGAAATTATGAATATCTCCTTTAAGGATCTTATGATTTTTCATAGCATCAAAGTCCAAATACTGTGTGGGTAGGATAGGGTCAAAGGGCAAAGGTGAAACACCTAGCTCTCTTGCTAAATGCGTGGCCTAAATTCCACCATAGAAACAACCACTATTAGTGTTGTGTTGTAACCTGCATGCAACAATCGCCCCAAGATTATAGCGTCTATCACCAGTGAGAGCAGCGCGTATGAGGCTCAAGTCTGGAGCACAAAGTGTACTATAATCTTGCTTGCCTACAATACATTTCCCATTGAATAAAGCAAAGCATTGAATTGCGGGAAAATGAATGCTCTTTATTCTACCTTGTGTCACTCCCCTCGTCTCAGCGTAGCAAAGACTAGTCAAGAATGATTGGTACTCAGCCCTCGGCGGTTCATCAAGCAAACCCCGGAATGGGAGTTTGCAGTGATGAGCAAATCTCTCTAGTGATATGGTGAATGGATTTTCATACAGTTTAAATGACACCCTAGACTCACGTGCATGAAATTTAAATCCTTTGACAAATGATTCAGTGAGAGTTTGGTGTTGATCGCGCTTATCTGAAATGTAGGGATTGAGACCGGCATTGTGAACATATTGCTCAAATTCCTCCTTAATGCCCACACGCACCATATAATCATCGCCTGGCCATAGACATGTTTTGGTGGCGGCATCTCGAATGGAACTTTCACTTGGTTCAACATAAGACCTACGAGCGGAGCTGTCACTAGAAGATGCCCTCGAGGATCTCCTCCTCGAAGAACTCCTTCCAAATAGGTTCATCATGTTCGCGTACAATTTTCTGAAATTTTTTGGGTGACAAAAATTTATCAACAAAACTTTACAAGATTGATAGCAGCTACTCATAGGGATACATAGAGGCCATAGCAAGCATTCAAACTACTTAGAACTCTAAGAATTCAACATGCAAGCTTATCTATAGCAGCACCAAGAGTAGCTAATTATTCAAAATATAAACCACTAAAACAAAAACTAATTGGACAAACGGTGGGGTCACATACCAAGCAACAATCTCCCAAAACAGTTTCGGAAACGGAGCTTCGAGCAAAGAGATCGAAATCCACGGGTTTGAGAGAAAGAACACGGGAGAGAGAACAATGGTGATTTTTTTTCTGGAGGTAGGTGATGATGTGGTGTGAAGAGATAAGTGAGGGGGCCCATGTGGGGACCACAACCCACCAGGGCGCGCCTGGGGGTCCTGGCGCGCCCAGGTGGGTTGTGTCCACCTGGTGCACCTCCCTCTGATGTTATTTGCACCAGAAATTCTTAATATTCAGAAAAAAATTGTATTAAATTTTCAGGGAATTCTGACAACTTTTATTTTTGGGTCATTTTTTATTGCACGGGAAATTCAGAAAACATACAAAACATGGCATTTTATTTTATTTAACTAATAAAAACAAAAAACAAAAGATAGGGACAGAAGGTAGTGCTTACTAAATTCATCAACTTCATACCTCTCAAAAATTATTCATTAATAAGGTTGATCAAGTCTTATTAACAACCACTTTCGATTAGCATGAAACCGAAGAACTATCGTAAATCACTAAGTTACCTCAACGGGGATATGAATGTCCCCAACAATAAGCATTTCATATTTCTTTTTGGCGGTAGGTAGAGGTATTTGAAAACTTCCAATAGTGATTGTTGGAGATTTTTCAATAACATTAATACCATTCACTTGGAACTGTTTCTTCGGAAAGTGCACCGTATGCTCATTACCATTGATATGAAAAGTGATCTTGCTTTTATTGCAATCAATAACAACCCCTGCAGTATTCAAGAAGGGTCTACCAAGGATAATCAACATGTTGTCGTCCTCGGGCATCTCAAGTACAACAAATTTAGTCAAAATAGTAACATTAATTAGCAACAACAATGGGCACATCCTCACAAATACCGATAGGTATGGCAGTTTATTCAAATCAAGTCTTTTATATAAAGAGAAAGGCATAACACTAACACCAGCTCGTAAATCACATAAAGCAGTTTTCACATAATTCTTTTTGATGGAGCAAGGTATAATTGGTATTCCCGGATGTCCAAGTTTTTTAGGTACTCCATCTTTAAAAGCAGGGCCGGCCCATAGGCCGGGGCAACGGGGCAACCGCCCTGGGCCCCTGGGAGGTAGGGGCCCCAGCCCAGGTAGCAGTACAGTTTATGTATTAGGATATTTTTGTCTTTAGGTCCAGAAAAATAAGAGGAAAAAACGAAAGCCCAAGCCCAGCACGTAGGTAGCACTCACGGACCGAAAGAAACGATCGCTAGTTCGCTTCGCTGCGGCACCACTCCATCGATCTCGTCGAGCTCCAGTCTCTTCGCCTCCTCCCCCAAATTCTCCAATCCCAGAGAACAGCGCCGCCGCTCCCATGCACTTCCAAATTCGAGGTGCCGCTCCCTTGCACCCATTAATGGAGACCAATGGTGCTATTCTCTTTCCCAATCATCTCTCTTTGCATCCTCAACCTTCCCCATCAAGTAGATGTTTGAGGCATCACCGCATCAGAGATGGTACGTCTCCCTCCAATTCTTCTCTTCCTAGTTCATACTCTTCTGTTGGCCTGTAATTCAAAGCTTCTTTGGATCCAGGGATGAGAAGGGGGGATAGGGAATGAGTGTTTCAGCCTTGCAGATCTGGGAAGCTACATCGGCAATTCGACATCAAGCCATATGCTCATATTCAGGTGCTTTTGTTCCTTGTATTGACTGTTTTTTCTACAAATATTTGGTGACATATCTTTTAAAAAATGGTTACTAATGAGAAAAGGAAATGAAAAAAACTTAAGAGATGAACTAGTAAACTCACCGAAAGCTTCAATTGACATTTTTTTTATAAAAAAGGTATTTAGAAATGGCAGTTCTTCGAATAACTTGAAGTGTTCAGAAGTATATTTGGCTTCTTACTTAGCTCAAAAGACTTTTATTGAATGATATTTAATTACGCAAATGTTGTGCTAAATTTGTAGAAACGGTTTCTCAAAATTATGTTGAATCAGATGATCTCTTCTCGGAATTACGACTACGACAAATGACTATACCAGAATCTGATGTGCCATTGCGTGCTATGGAGATTTTTGAGTTTGTTAGAGACATAGACTCTTTTCCAAATATATTAATAGCTTATCGAATTCTATTTGCTGTAGCATTCACTGTAGCATCAGCTGAACGCAGTTTCTCAAAGTTGAAGTTATTGAGAAATTATTTGAGATTATCATTGTCACAGGAAAGATTGAATCATAGTTGCCATGTTTCCGGTATCGTGGGAACGAGGAACGGGAACGGGGGACGAGAGTCGGGGGCTGGAAAAAATAGGGTACAGTGGGGGTATACATCTCTAGAACGATTTTTCTAAAGCGGAAACGCAATCCAATCAATTCCGGTACGATGAATCCGGTACGGTACCATGGAACGAGGAACGTGAATATTTACGGGTGTGGGGAGCAACTGGCTGGGAGGGACCGAGGGAGTACTTATACAGGGAACTGGCTGCATCGTCGATTCATGAAGACTAAAATATATCATCTCCTTCCCAATGGAAAAATTATTAGCAGCCTTGGAGTAATTGGAGAGCAGAACAAGGAAGTTATTTAGGGGAGTGGAAAAGAACGGGGAAAAAATTAAAACGAGGAGTTCATGATTGATATGGCTGACCTTTTGCTTACTCGATCGATTCAATAACCAAGACTGTCGAGTCGCCGAACCTGAATTAACGATCCAGCTGCGGAAACGCCGAATCCGCATCGAATCTTACTGAATCGATCCTTGTTCCCGAATCTGATTCCGGGTCGATGAATCCGAATCGAGGGACGGCCCACCGTTCCCCGTTTCTGACTACTATGGATTGAATGGTCTTGCTACTTTATGCATTAGGAAAGCAAAGTTGGATGAAATAAATATTGATGCGCATATCTGATCATCATATTCAGGAAGCTTTGGAGACGTTTTCTTCGGGTAAAGACATCGAGTAACGAACAGATTGAAGAAAATAGAATCTAATGTAAGCTCTCAGGCATTAACATTATATCTCATGATAACACAAACGCTTCCAGTTGCTATCAGTTTGGACAAGGTTTTCATACTTAGAAGAGCGAGATGATTGTCTCTTTATGCCCCTTAGAAGAGTGATCTTTTGTAGAACTATATTGTTTCCATGCTATTAGAATGTAGTTCTCTAGACCATGAATCTATGCTATGTATTGAATTGCTTTCGAAATAGAATGCATTCTGAATTTTTATTTGTCCATAAGGGCCCCATTTTGTCGTCTCGCCCCGGGGCCCTGAATATATATGGACCGGCCCTGTTTAAAAGTATAATTAGCAAGCATGGTGGAGATTTCAGCTTCCAGTATTTTTCTCTTATTGGTGATGATGTCTTTCATATACTTTGCATAAGGAGGCATTTTCAAGATATCAGTCAAGCGAGTACGCAAAAAGACTGGCCTCAGCATTTCAGCAAAGCGTTCAAATTCTTCATCATCTTTCTTTTTAGTTGACTTAGGTGGAAAAGGCATAGGTTTTTGAACCCACGGTTCTCTTTCTTTATCGTGTTTTCTAGCAACAAAGTCCCTTTTATCATATCTTTTATTCTTAGGTTGTGGGTTATCAAGATCAACTAGTGGTTCTATCTCAACATCATTGTTTGTTTCATTACTATTTGCTTGAGTATTTTGATGAACCTCATCATTACCTTTTTCATTATCATAAGTTGAGTGTTCATTACCAGACTGAGTTTCAACATCAGAAATAGAAATTTCAGTATCATTATCTGGAGGTTTTTCTACTTCAGGTTCACTAGAGGCATGCAAAGTCCTATCATTTTTCTTTTTCTTTTTCTTTTTCTTTTTAGAAGGACTACGTGCATCAGTGTTAGCTCTTTGAGATTCTTGTTCAATTCTTTTTGGGTGTCCCTCGGGATAAAGTGGTTCCTGACTCATTTTACCTCCTCTAGTTGCTACTCTAGCAGCAAAGTCATGTATGTTATTGTTCATTTCATCTAGCAACTCTCTTTGAGATTTAGCAACTTGTTCTTATAGGGCTTGAACCATAGAAGCATGTTTTCCAACACCTCTAACATCATTTGAGATTCTAAATAACAAGTCACTAAAGCGAGCAATCATATCAGGATTGTATTTTAATTGTTTCATAACATTTGCATTGAAGTGATCTTGTTTTCTAATATAGTTCTCAAACTCATAAAGGCACTGGCTAGGGTGCATATTGTGAGGATTGTCATTATCATTGAATTTCATTAGAGAATTTACCTCTACCACCTTAGATGGTGATGGTGCATTAAGCCCATGTATTTCTTCAATAGGAGGTAAATTTTTAACATCCTCAGCTTTAATACCTTTTTCCTTCATAGATTTCTTTGCCTGTTGCATATCTTTAGGACTGGGATATAATATACCCCTCTTCTTTGGAGTGGGTTTAGCCAGTGGTTCAGGAAGAGTCCAATCATCATAATTTTTCAATATGTTATTCAATAATTATTCAGCTTGCCCAATAGTTCATTCCCTGAAAACACAACCAGCACAACTATCTAGGAAATCCCTAGAAGCATTGGTTAGTCCATTATAGAAGATATCAAGTATTTCATTTTTCTTAAGAGAATGATCAAGCAAAACATTAAGTAATTGGCAAAGCCTCCCCCAAGCTTGTGGGAGATTCTTTTCTTCAATTTGCACAAAGTTAAATATTTCCTATAAAGCAGCTTGTTTCTTATGAGTAGGGAAATATTTTTTAGAGAAGTAATAAATCATATCCTGAGGAATACGCACACAACCAGGAACAAGAGTATTGTACCAAGCTTTAGCATCACCCTTTAATGAGAACGGAAATAATTTGAGAATAAGGTAATAACGAGTTTTCTTATCATGAGTAAAAAGGGTGGCTATGTCATTCAGCTTAGTAAGATGTGCCACAACAGTTTCAGTTTCATAACCATGGGAAGGATCAGATTCAACCAAAGTAATTAACTCTAGGTCGACAGAGAATTCATAATCCTTATCATCAATAAAGATAGGTGCAGTAGCAAACTTAGGATCATATGGCATTCTAGCATTCAGAGATTTTTCTTTATAATTGCATAATAATTTCTCCAGATCATCTCTATCCTTACAAGCAAGAATGTCTCTAGTTGTCTCTTCATTCATAACATAGCCTTCCGGTACCTTAGGCAATTCATATCTAGGAGGGCTAGTTCTAGTAGGTGTTTCAAGATTTTCAGTTTCAAGATCATCATCAGATTCAACAACATCATGTTGTCTTACTCTAGCAATTTGCTCATCAAGAAAGTCATCTAGTGGCACATCATTATCATCAAGCAAGGTACTAGCATCATCATAAGTATCATTCATAGCAGAAGCAACATCATCAATAAATTGTGTCATATTAGGATTAACAACATATGGTGGTGTTGCAAGTTTACTTATAACAGAATGTGAATCTAAAGCAGAACTGGATGGCAGTTCCTTACCTCCCCTCGTCTTAGAGGGATAAATCTTGGTCTTAGAATCCTTCAGATTCTTCATGGTGATAAATTGATAATAATCCCAAGTGACTCAACAAATATAGCTATGCTCCCCGGCAACGGCGCCATAAAAGGTCTTGATAACCCACAAGTATAGGGGATCACAACAGTTTTCGAGGGTAGAGTATTCAACCCAAATTTATAGATTCGACACAAGGGGAGCCAAAGAATATTTGAAGGTATTAGCAGCTGAGTTGTCAATTCAACCATACTTGGAGATTAATTATCTGCAACAATGTGATCAGTAGCAATGTAATATGATAGTTTTGATAATAGTGACATCAGTAATAGTAATGGTAACAATGTTAACAATAGTTTTGTAACAAGTGCAACAGTAACGATAGCAGTGGTAACTTAGCAAGAATAGTATAAGATAAATTCGTAGGCATTGGATCGGTGACTTGTTGGTTGATATTCATCATGAGACAGTTATAACCTAGGGCGATACGGCACTAGCTCCAGTTCATCAATATAATGTAGGCATGTATTCCGTAAATAGCCATACGTGCTTACGGAAAGAACTTGCATGACATCTTTTGTCCTACCCTCCCATGGCAGCGGAGTCCAATTGGAAACTAAGGGATATTAAGGCCTCCTTTTAATAGAGAACCAAAACAAAGCATTAACACACAGTGAATACACGAACTCCTCAAACTACAGTCATCACCGGGAGTGGTCCCGACTATTGTCACTCTGGGGTTGCCGGATCATAACACATAGTAGGTGACTATAACTTGCAAGATCGGATCAAGAACATGGATATAATGATGATAACATAAACGGTTCAGATCTGAGATCATGGCACCCGGGCCCAAAGTGACAAGCATTAAGCATGGCAAAGTCATAGCAACATCAATCTTAGAACATAATGGATACTAGGGATCAGGCCCTAACAAAACTAACTCAATTACATGATGAATCTCATCCAACTCCTCACCGACCAGCGAGCCTACGAAGGATTTAGTCACTCCCGGTGGGGAGCATCATGGAATTGGCGATGGACAAGGGTTGGTGGTGACGAAGAACGAAGATCCCCCTCTCCGGAGCCCCAAACGGACTCCAGATCTGGCCTCCCGATGAAGAATAGGAGGTGACGGCGGCTTCGTCTTGTGGATTGCGATAAGTCTTTCTCCCTGATTTTTTCTGGAAAAATAGGATTTTATAGCGTAGGTTTCAGGGTCTGCGGGGCCACCAGGTGGGGACAACCCACCTGGACGCGCCAGGAGGGGGGCGCCCTGGTGGGTTGTGCCCACCCAGGTGCCCCCTCTGGTGGATCTTGGCTCCAGAAACTTTATTGATATAAAAAATTCTCGCAAAGTTTCGTTCCATTCCGAGAACTTTTGTTTCTCCACAAAAACAACACCATGGTAGGTCTGCTGAAAACAGCATCAGTCCGGGGTTAGTTTCATTCAAATCATGCAAATTAGAGTCTAAAACAAGAGGAAAAGTGTTAGGAAAAGTAGATACGTTGGAGACGTATCAGCATGCGTCCCAGATCTCTTACTGTTTCTCCACCACTCATTATCATTCTGATTTCGATCTGCTACACGAGCAAGTCATTGCATTGCGTCACCACCACTAGGTTACCTGGTTGTCCTTCGCATGCACGCTCCACCTACTCCTCACAACAACTGTTGATTCAACTACAACACATCCATTTGTTGTAAGGGGGGAGAAACAACCTTCACGTATGGGTCATAAATCTCGTGCTTCCTTTGTACCATTTCTAGCATAAACTGCCATGATGTCTATTTTACGATCAAGATGCTATATGTGTGTGTGTGTATAGTGTTACTATTCATCACCCAGGGTGCAGAATAAGTTATTCTTCGCCCGAGCTAATCTTACGATCATTTCATAATTAAATTACGTTTGGAATTCAAATAGTTATATTCCTATTGATTCACTACGTAAAATTTGACATAAGAAAATAAAAATATAGGTCATAAGACAAGAAAATTTGCAGTTTATGTGTATTTTAGACTATGTTTTTACGTTTATAATTTTACATAACATAATATATTTTTTACGGTGATTATATATTTTCTTACGGTCCCTTTTTGCGTCGGAAATAAGACAAAACTTACGAAACGTAAAATTACGACGCATTGATGGTAAAATAGAGGGGGGGATGAAGAATAACTATTCCTCACCCAGGATGACGAATAGCGCACGCTATTCGTCACCCTGGGTGAGGAATAATTATTCTTCACCCCCTCTCTATTTTGACGTCAATGCACCGTATTTTTAGGTTTAGTAAATTTTGTCCTATTTCATACGTAAAAAGAGAACATAAGAAAATATATACATAACATAAAATATTTTTTACGGCGAGTATATATTTTCTTACGTTCTCTTTTTACGTATGAAATAGGACAAAATTTACGAAACCTAAAAATACAGTGCATTGACGTCAAAATAGAGAGGGGTGAAGAATAATTATTCCTCACCCAGGGTAACGAATAGCGTGACCCTATATATATATATATATATATATATATATATATATATATATATATATATATATATATATATATATATATATATATATATAGCTATGCAAGTTCAACGAAATCACATACCCGAGAAATATTAGCGCTGGGAGTTCATTCAAGGTGCAGACATGTAATTTGTATTGCAGTATTAATTGATACTTTTTTATTACTCACCCCATTCCTAAATATAAGTCTTTTTAGATATTTCAATATGGACTATATACGGATGTATGTAGGCATATTTTAGTGTTTAGATTCACTCATTTTTCTCCGTTTGTAGTCCATGTTGAAATCTCTAAAAATACTTATATTTAGGAACGAAGGGAGTAGCATCACATCAAATGTATTGTCTACTTTCCATTGAGATGATAAAAGATAAGATCCTTTGCAAATTTGGTTAGAGAACTGATCCTTAGTAAGTTGATTTCAGAGTTACACGTTAAATTCAAGCCATCTTTTGCAAAACTTTTCTTATTTTTATTTTCTTACTCTTTTTCTCCTTACCGTGTACCCCTCTCTTTCAAATTGTTTATTACACTACCATCTCACTGCAACGTGCGGGGTATTGTATAGCTGACAACATAGCCAGCAACCAGCTGAATTATCAGCCATGCTCTGCTGATGAATTCACTCCCATATTTGATACTCCGTGGTAAGAGGATTGCCATCACGTGAACGAGCGCCTGGGCCCACCTGCCAGCCGCACAATGACACTAGCCGTCGCCCTTCCATTGTCATGCGACGTGCTGGTCGAACCCTCTTCCCCCCCTCCATTCTGTTCAAATTCAAAATCCCCAAACTCGTGTCTATTTTCCCAACAAAGAACGAAAGGCAGGCCGCCCCGCCCCCTCCCACTCTCCAAAACTGTGAAAAGGAAAACGAGAGAGAGAGAGAGGAGCAAATGATTGGAATGAACAATAATCATCTCATTGATGGAAATTAGGGGTATTTACACCTAGTACATAGCGGTTTACAAAGGGGGTGGTTGCCAAAAAGGACAACTGACATATCATTGATTAATTACATAATACTACATATTAATTATTCCTAACACCCCTAATCAATTCTTGATCTTGTAAATAGCCATCTTCTTGATAAGGACTTCTTTACAAATAGCCGCGTCCTTGAGAATGTTCATCATTCCATCTTGAGAAAGACTCCTCCAAAAACCCTATGGGGAAAAATATGAGGATGATAGTAGTTGATATGTTGTTAAAACTCCTTTAAACCCAGTGGGAAAAATAAGGAGAAAATGATACAACATATAATGATTATTATCTCTTGATAACTTTATGAGAAAAACCTTTGAGAAGGAAAAACTCATTGGTGAGTTAAGAAAACAATATGCATTGTATGCTTTGCTTTTAAAAACCCCGACGAGGAAAAACTTGAAAGTAGCGCATATGATGTTGAAAATATATTGCCTCATTAAAAAAATTTATGAGAAACTTTGAGCAAAACTCATAAGGAAAAGAGTGCAACCCGATATGTCATTAAAAACTCCTTCAAAAACCAATGGAAAAAATATAAGGATAAAATGATATGGCATATATGAACACTTGTGTTATATTGTCTCATTAAAAACCTTTTGTGAGAAACCATTAGGGAAAAACTCATATAAGGAAAAAAGAGTACAATATATGCAATCTGGGGATTGTTAACAAGTTATAGTTTGGGAGATTACCCCTTGTGTGCAAATCCAGAGGATGTCTCATATCAATTCCATTGACATGATAATGACATTGTGAATAATCTGTTGGATTTTCCAATATTTTGTTTGCAAATTTTTTCCTCACTTTCTACAATTCACGAGGATAAGTGATTTTTGAGCAATGTGCTTTACGATATTGCTCTTGATATAACCTGTAGGTATTGGGTAACACAAGTGGTAGAATCTTGATAAAATCAGGTTATGCGATTCTACTGAATCTCAACCACATGATTTTGAGTGTGGTTAATCATTCTATCGAGCCATACATATTTTGCAATGCTTTTAGATAAAGCAATATGTCGGAATGATAAGTGGAAATGACCGTTAATGTCTATTTAGATGACTTTCATGAGAAGCCTATTACAGTGAATTCACTCATTGATATGGCATTACTGAGATCAAATAAAGAGCCAATACCATTACATCATATCATGGTCATATTTTGATTTTTTTATGGAATTGTCCAAGATTT
Organism: Triticum urartu; assembly: GCF_056163025.1. NCBI lineage: Eukaryota > Viridiplantae > Streptophyta > Magnoliopsida > Poales > Poaceae > Triticum > Triticum urartu. Next base: position 495,600,158 of record NC_141873.1, on the reverse strand, counting down.
ATTGTGAGCTTGAGACATAACCTAATATTTTTATATCGACCATATACCTTTTTGTTGGGGGTTGCACTCTGAACAAAGATAACAAATATAGTGTCAGATTTGACGTAGTTTGCAGTTATATAAGTGCCTTGGAGTTAGTGAGATGTAGAACTATAGGTCCTGATTATCACCCTAGGTATGAATGGATTTGTACACTACCAAGGCAGTATGACCATATACGTCTTTTATTGTTATGACATATCCATACTGAACTTCTCGTATATGTTTTGGATATATGTAGACTGATTTATGTATTCTCAAGAGAATGCTCAAGTTGTAAGCTTAAGCTAAATTTTGTTGAATCCAAATTTTCCATCTTGAGATGATTTTATGTATTTTTAGGTCTTGTAGAGACATTGATGATGAAATCATCGATATACACTAAGATGATGTAAGGAAATCAAATTTGTGATTTCCTTATTAAAGCACATAAACAATCATCATTATTTGAGCAATCCTTCTGAAGAAAGAACTCAGTTAGTCGGTAGTACCATATGATTTCGGACTATTTCGAACCATAGAGTGACTTTTGAAGTTTTACACAAAAATGTTACGATTTACTTTTGGATCCGGAATTGTAACCCCTACAGGGACTTCAGTATAGATTTTTGAAATGAGTGACCCATAAGAGTATGTAGTCACCGCATCCATTAACTACATGAATAATATTATTTGTACTGCCAATGAATTTTATTATCGAAACATAATTCCACTCATACCAAAAGGGTATCTTACATCATAATCGATGTCGGGTCTCTACGTGAACCCTTTTGCTACAAGCCTCGCTTTCTCACCACCTCATTGACTTTGTCTATGAATGAGAAGTTTTTAGTATTTCATATGGATGATACCTATGAGGAGTAGGTATTACCATGGTAAATACCACTCGTCTGCAGAGCGAGTGCTATTCTTCATTATTTGCTTCCTTTTATGTGAACCAATGTGAGTGCAAGAGACACTCAGCCTGCCTCTTCTGTTGCAAAACATTTTTTATTTTCTTATTTTTTTTCTCTTTATCGTGCATCTTTTTTTTAAAATTGTTTATTACACCACCATCTCCCATGCAACGCATGGGATGTTGTCGAGTTGATAATATAGCCAACAGCCGGCAAAATTATCAACCATGCTCTGCTCATGAAGTTGCTCCCATATATACCTGGCCATGCCGGCAAAATTATCAACCATGCTCTGCTCATGAAGTTGCTCCCATATATACCTGGCCATCTATAGGGTCGGGTCGGGCTTCGAGCCAGGCCTACTAAAGCCCGATGCAAAAAACCCAGGCCCGAGCTTGGCTCGGCCGTCGGGCCTAAAAATCAGGCCCGAGCCGGCCCATCACGCTAAAAGCCCGCCGGGCCTCTTTGTTAATGCGCCAATACGATGGGCCCGAGCCCGGCCTGGCCCGGCCATCGGGCTTGAAATCTAGGCCTGAGCCCGGGCCGTGGACAAGGTCGGGCCGACCGGGCCAGGCTGCCCATGGCCAGGTCTACTGGGCAAACCCTAAACGGCGCCCTCTGCGCCCGTTCCTTCGGTGTACGCAAACGGGCGCACACCCCCCACACTAAGATGGGCCGGCCCATACCGCCTCCCACTTTCCGTCTATAATGAGTGCGACCGGCGTGTTTCGAACCTACGACCTCGCTTTGCAAGCAAGCTACGTTAGCCAACTCGACCGGTAGATCAGACGTGGTTACAAACAACCTTTCTGCTCCTTTATTATTCCTTCATTTCATTTTTCTTATTCTTTTTCCTATTCTTTTTTCCTTTCTCTAATTCTATGAGAATAGTTCAACGGATTATATGAACATTCTTTGAAATTCGGTGAATTTTTTCAATTCGATGAACTTTTTTCAAATCATATGAATTATAAAATCAGTGAACTTTTTTTCAAATTCGATGAACTTTTTTTTCAAAATCAGTGAATTTTTTTTGGAATTCGTGAACTTTTTTTCAAAATCTATGAACTATTTTCAAATCGATGAACTTTTCCATTTTAATGAACTTTTTTTTCTTTTTCGCGATGTTTTTTTAAATATGTGGATATTCAAATTTTGTTCAATTTTTTTCCAGAAGGAATCACGGTTTTCTATATAGCGTGGATGAGCTTTACCTCTTAAATGTTACGCGTTGCAATTAATTCAGTTGCGCATAGTTGGTCTAGTGGTAAGCCTACCATGCGCTGCTGCTTGTTTGTGCGGGTTCGAATTCTTCCAAGAGCGAAGATTCACAGTATTCTTTTTTGCGGCAGAAATACATTTTTTCAATGGCCAGCGTATTTATGGGCCGGCCCACTAGCGGGCTGCAGTGGGCTCCCGGATCCTCAACCGGCGCTTAAGGCGCCCTATAGGAGCTCCCGGTCTACTGTCCCATATTTGATACTCCGTGGCAGGAGTGCCATCACGTGAACTAGCGCCTGGGCCCACCTGGCAGCCGCACGGCGACACCAGCCGTCGCCGTTGCCGTGCAACGCGTCGGTCGGATCCCCTTCTCTTCTCCCCTCCGTTCCGTTGAAATTCAAAATCCCCAAAGCCGTGTGCGTCTTCCTTCAAACAAAGGCAGGCCGGCCCGCCCCCCTCCCTCCCACTCCTCTCCCAAAGGACCCGAAATACTTTGACCCTCCCCTTGACCCGCGTCTCGCCCTCCGCGTGGACAAGACAGAGGACAGAGAAGCCGGCCCATGGCGACGGCGGAGGCGGGCAGCGCCAGCGGCGCGGGCGCCGCCTACGAGGAGGAGCGCCGGAAGCGGATCCTCGACAACCTCAAGCACCTCGAGGTTTGTACTCTCGCGCTCAAATAACCAGCACGGACCAATCCCCTTCCTTCTCTCCCCCCTTTTCTTACGAGCAGCAGCAGATGCGCGAAAGATGAGTCATTTCGCGACGATACTCACTGCCGATTTGTCTCTGGATTCTTCGCCGTGGCTTCGGATTTGTTTTCAGAAAACTAATTTCTTTGCCTCTTCCCCCCTTTTCTGCAGGATTTGGGCATATCGAAGATGGCCAAGAGCCTGATCCAGGCCACGAGGCAGCAGGACAAGGTGCGCGCATCGCAGCAGCTGCGCTTTCAATCCGGGCGGTGTTTTAGTGAGGCGCGGTTGCCGTGGGTTGTTTCGATCGATTTCGTTGATTTTGCAGACCCCTCGGGCGAGCCCAAAGTCCAGGAAGAAGTTCGAGGCCACCACTGAAGTCAGGCGCTCCTCCAGGGCCAGGACCACTGTTTCCTACAAGGATGAGGTGAGTCCTCGCTCTTTTTAAGCCGGTCTTATGGCTTCGTTAGATTTGCTGTGTTTCTGATTTTAAAAACAGTTTTTTTACTATACTCTGTTCGAAGGAGAACATACCCTTTTTGGATGTTGTTTCTGTCATTCTTGCAATCTAATGCATCGGTTGGGCTGGGGTTTGTATATGTTCTAGTATCCGTTATCATTTGGGGCATGTTACAGATACGAAATACCTGTGCTATATGAAGTTAGATATTGTTGTCCTGCTTCTAAACCTGTAGGTAAAAAGTGCAAATTCGAAAGAAAAAAAATCCTTTGCTAATCCTGTTTGTGAAGTTCATGGCAACCTCAAATGGGTATTTTACAAAAATGGGTTCCTTAGTGTCTTGATTTGCCCCCAGATGCAGTTTTGTCTTTATTTGACTCTGTGAGGTAATTATTGTCTTTATTTTAATAGTTTCTTTAGGATACTCTGTTTGAAGGGGGATATATCCTTCCTGAATGTTGTTTTCTCATTCTTGCAATCTGATGCGGTTGGGAACTTGGGATGGGGTTTGTATATGTTCTATCGGCGATCATTTGGGGCCACACTCCTCTGCCGTGACGTGCCTGCTAACACGGATATGAAATATGTGTGCTATATGAAGTTAGATAGTGTTATTCTGTTTCTAAATGTGTAGGTAACAACTGCAAATTCGAAAAAGCAAAGTCTTTGCTAACCCCGTTTTGTGGAGTTCCTCAAATGGGTACTCTACAAAATTGTTCCTTAGTGCCTTGGTTTGTCCCCAGATGTAGTTTTGTCTTCATTTTGTTCATGAAGTGACTTAATTTGTTTTTGCGTTGCCATGCTAATGTTGACACTAGACTGCCATTTGTTTGTTTTTGCAGTTTCCGGAACTTGATGATTTTGTGCGCCGCAGAAGGTAGTAGTCTCACTAACTTTGTTGATTAATCTTGGACATGGTTGTCCCCTTCTTAATGTAATTGGTTACTCTCCTTTATTGACCAGGATAAGTAAAAGTGTGGACAATGGTAGGGGATACACCGGGAGAATTTCTTCTTATCAACAACAACAGCGTGCTTTTAAAAGAGCTGAGAAACTTCAAGATAGTCTAGACCCTGACAACCCGTCGTTTGTCAAGACCATGGTTCGATCACATGTATCCAGCTGCTTTTGGCTTGTAAGATGTTGTTCCCTGGATTTTTGTTTAATCAATTTCGATACATATGCAAGATCAACTAATAGTCACGGTTGCGAATTTTCCTTTATACAAGGGTCTCCCTTCTAGTTTCTGCAAAGATCATCTGCCTCCCAGAGAACATAAGATGGTGTTGGAGGATGAAGAGGGTGTTGAATTTGATGCCGTATACATCGGAAATCGAACAGGTCTGAGTGGTGGATGGAGAGGCTTCTCAATGCACCATGACTTGGAAGATGGGGATTCATTGGTCTTTGAATTGGCTGAACCTGACAGATTTAAGGTACTAACTATTTTTCTCTAGTTCCTCATTAATCTGGAGCAGATAAACTTTGTTATCATTGCTGCAAAACTTGCAATCTTGTCCCAACTCTCAATTAAGGTCTTTTTCCTGCTGGGACCGGATTAAGGAGCTCAAGTAGAACTATACAAGTGAACAAAATCATAAATTTCTGAAATCATAAATTACCTTCGAGAGAGTGCATATTAATGTATATAACACAAACAGGGGAAAACTGGTATGATACTGATATGTTCTTCCCTCCTTTTCTTTATGCAAGTCCGCCTCATATTTTGTGTCTTATGTTTAACCATCGATTTGACCAACGAGTTATATACCACAAAAAATATACCATTGACTCATCACCTTTGAAAAAGTTCCAAATGGTATACTTTTATAGCGGATATAACTCATATTTTATTGGTTAAATCGATGGTCAAAGTTAGACCCAAAATTTGCGGTGCCTTGTATGAACAAAATTGGGGAGGAGATTTGTATGACTATCATCGAGCTGAGGAATCGTGTTGCATGCATACTCAAACAGTAATAAACATCAGGTCTAGCAATTTGTTCTGATGTACATTTAGTTGCATTTTTTGGGTTCTACATCTATAGCCCTTCACATGCTATTATTTATTTGTTGCAGATTTACATTTTTAAAGCTATCGAAGATGGAAAAGAGGCCGAGCCTAATGATAAGAATACTGATGTGGACAGTGATTCAGCCCAGGAAGTTCCTGACCAGACGGATTCACCTGTTTCTGAACCCCCTTCCAGCCCTGAACCTCTAAAAGGAGCTAAAAGAAGAAAGCTCCGTGGGCGACGGTAGTTCTCTTATTGGTTCGTCAGTCCTGAAATATAGGTACTTAGGGCAAGTATGTTGCCGTATTACCGATGCGCTCTCCTGCCAGGTCATCTGTTTTGCATCTTTTGTTGGCCTGTTTTAAAACATGGGTGCTCAGTAATCACCCTTCCACTGCGGCAAACCGATACTTTTAGCCATTATCAGCATATTGTCGGCCTAGATTACATGTAAAGAGATGTTCTGGTACCAGTAATCTAGCTTTCGTAACCCCTATATATTATGCTAATATGGTGTGTCTCAAGCACTGCAATATGTTTCTCACCATGTTTATGTGTACATGATGCTAATCATCACTCATTCTGTGTACATGAAGCTTCTGAAATTCTGGAATATCCAGCATAAGTGAGAACCACAGCTCATGTCACCCTGCGTACATGAAGCTGCTAAATTTCTGGAAAGCTCAAGCTATGTCAATATTCCTCAGCTATTCTCATTCACATTCTCTAGTTTACATCAAAGCTGACTAATTAATTAATGTACAACACAAATGATCCAAGCGTAACAAGTCAATTGTACAAAACATCATCGCATTTACAAGTTAAAATCCTATGAAAACACCAAGATCAGCGAGGAGACAGCACCTCAGAGAGCACGCCGCTGCTTGCATTAACACTGCCAGAGGTCTGTGTGACAAAGGAAGTCCCGGTTGCTGAAGAAGTTGACAAGGATTTACTCATATCAGCTGAGTCTGTATCCGTAGTCTCCAGCAGAACAAGATCCGCCTCAGGCATCATCCTCAAGATGACCTCGAGTTCTCGGACGATCTCTGACATGGAAGGCCTTGCGTCGGTCTCATCCTGGCAGCACTTGGTTGCTAGCAAGAGGAACCTATTGATGCAGTCTGGAGGACACAGGCCCATCCGGCTGTCGACAATTTCAGAAATATTGCCTGATTGGTACGCTTTGTTTACCTATAACATGCACAAAATTAGTTACTTTACTGAACTGTTTGCGTTCCACTTAAATTCATGTGTGCTGAATGATGTTGTCACTTTCTCTAAAGCAAGTTCAAAAGAACATGTTGAGCCACTGCCTGGTGCCCGCTGATATCCCCTCATTAGTTAAACATGCTGAATCATGTTTATACTTTATGTGGGTTTCCAAAGCTAGCTAAAATTACAGTTTAAAGTGAAGATTATTTACCTCTCTCACTATGTTCTTCCCATGCTCAATTGGCTTCATCCCAGTCAACATTTCAAGAAACACAACACCAAGGCTGTACACGTCACTTTTATCCGTCAATTTATGAGTCAGGAAGTATTCTGGATCAAGATATCCCTGCCAAAAAGAAAACGAATTATCTCGTTATTCTGCTAGAAAGCGCGGCAACTGTAGTATCTCTGGTATAACTAATACTTACTGGTGTGCCCTTAACAACAGTGGAAACATGACCTGCTAATGTCCCTTCAATATCCGGCACTGGGGCAAGCCTCGAAAGACCAAAGTCAGCCACCTTTGGAACAAATTTCGAGTCCAAAAGAATGTTACTGGCCTTCACATCACGGTGAAATATAGGAGGGTTTGCATCAGTGTGTAGATACAGAATTCCCTTGGAGGCACCCAATGCTATGTGAAGCCTCAACCCAAAACCGGGAGATAGTTTGGCCTTGGCTGCGATCGGCGGAAAATTGCAACATAAGATGAAGTGCTTAATTGAGGAAAACAGTTTGAACAGGTCGAATGGTCCAATGATTGCACTAAACTATCAAGAGTTCCAAATCATATATAATTGATGAAAACACATCTACAAATAAGATTCACTAAACTGATGAGTATACAGATGATCTTGAATTAAGAGCCCTGGCTAGTTTGGATGAGCAGGATCAGCCGGGATCCCGGACCACCCAACCCAACTGGGCCTACAGAATCAATGTAGTACTGGAAATAAAATGAAAATTTTGAAATAAAATTTGAATAATACAAGGTCACTGTGTACTTACAAGAAAGATGATCGCGTAAAGTACCATTTGGCATGTATTCATAAACTAGCATCTGCAAAAACACAATTTCGCATGACAGCATGAATGACAGAAATTAATAGGATTGCCCTTCAGTGTAGCATTAGGCACATCTTCTTATCAGTGTAATGTTGACAAAATATCATATCTTTATTAATAATGTAAACAAAAGAGATGCACCTGTTCATCTGCTTCATCACAATAGCCAACTAAGGAAACCAGATTCCGATGATGCAATCGGGATAACAGCTCTATTTCCGTGCAGAACTCCTTCGAACCTTGCAGAGAATCCTCATGTGCCCGTTTGATTGCTACAATTTCCCCATCATCTAGAGTTCCTCTATAGACTTTTCCATAACCTCCTTGACCAACTTGAGCTAACAGGTCAAAATTATTGGTGGCCCTAGCCATTTCTTCAAATTTGAAGCACCTCACACCGTCAATTTTGACAGAAAATCTCGACACTGCAAATGGTAATGTGATGCAAATCTTCAGGTGCTACCTCTTGAATAAGATGTCTGCTAGCAACGTTTATTTGCATAATCAGTTTATTGCATACAAAAGTATTAGTGACTTACGTGACCGTTTTGAAACGGTTCTACTTCTGTGTCTTGAACGCCTTCTCATTATAAAAACAGTGGCTACTGCAGAAAGTGCAAAAGCAGCAGCTATTGCGCTTGCCAGGATACCGCCCATTGCAGTTTTGCTTAAACCCGATGAAGCTTCATTTGGATATTCTGTAAAAATTATGCACAACAGACATGTTACTAGTAACAGATGGGAGTAACTGGTCAGAGGACAGTGGCACCATAGAAACAAATGAATCATGAATCAAAAATAAAATAAAAAATCAATTATTAGTTACACTATGCCTTCCTATCTTCTACAGAAATCTATGGAAGTATTTAATCAAAATAACTTGCCAACGACAAATACTAGATAGTTGTGTTGCATGGAGCCATTAATTGTGCTGACCAAACTAACAGAAAGGCTACAAAGAAAATTGCCACCATTTAGTACTCCCACATGGCCTAAAATTAGAATTTTCATCATAAAACTATGCTTTTGCACAATTGAGCTTCGGAGAGTACATACCATCTGCATAAGAACCAAGTGTGAAATTGAGAAGCTCATATGGACCAAAGATATCTGGAAGAGTAATTTCCCATCCAGCAAGTACATGTCGGAGTCGCACAACCTCAGACATATTGAATAAACTTGTATTGCTTGGGAATAACTTGAGGTGCATGTTGAGCCTTGGACCCACCTCCCATATGTAGTGCTCAACATGTAGCTGGTAAACATACAGTTTCAATAAAGACGTTGTGCTGTCCCCGAAGGCACCTTCATAAGGATTGAAGTCTGTGATTCCTGGACTCTTCAGTCGAAGTCCAACTCCAAGTGGCACGGCACAAAAACACGGTATAGGGGATGATGGGTTGTACTCGTAATTTTTATCTGATGGGCAAGGTGAACAAATTGGGCTAGAGTCTTGTTGCTGTTTAGAGGTTTGCTGGTTTACAGACTGGGGTTGACAGAGGCTGTCTATTGGAGCTCCACTAGAATTCCCACAGACAGGGTTTCCATACAACCTGCACAAAATGACAACAGTAGTGATTACTATCCATTACATTATATTTCAGTTTACAAAAGATACAAGTATGCATTGCGAAATCAATTTCTAGTTACTTATTTTATTCTCAAATTCAGAAAGGGAGACTTGTAGCAACTCTAAGTAGACAACAAAGGTGGTGCTGATCACCAAAACAGAGATCAACTAAAATATACTTGCATGTTCAGAGGATGCATTTGAACAGATAATATGGATATGTTTATGTGGTAATGCAAATTGCTGATGCATGATAAAGCATGAGATATGTATGAGAACGTACATTACAGTAACATTTTGGGGAGGACTAAATGCAGCTGGAATAGTCTTGAGGTAATTATTTTGGAAATCCCTGCATGATCGAAAAATGCATTAAATATACATAGTTGATACTATCAGGAAAAATATCTGCAAAAGGGATCATACAGAACAAGGCTTCGATTTCCAGTAAGAACGATGTCATTCCAGATTGTCGAGGGAACATCACCATCTAGATGGTTGTTTTCAACTGACCTGTAAAATGAACTTGTCATGCACATCTAGAAAAATAAAGCATAAAGAGTATATGATTACACAGAAACTATTTACGTATGCCTGTATTTGCAATCATGATAAAAAAAACAACTCATACAGGGTGATTTTGTATCAATCTAAATAAAAGTAAGTAGTACTTGTAAACCAACAATGAGTTGATCAATATACACCTGCAGAAACCCCAAGTCTTCACTTAATAAGATATGATCTAGAGTTCACATTATTTACGTTTGCAGTAAGACAGAAAGATGTCTGAAGCAGGATTTAGGAAACTAAGGCTCAGTTTGCGGTTGCTGAACTGTGTTTTTCTGTGCTTATTTTATAATATTTTGTGAAAAAATATCCAATAGAATATGTGAAGAGTGGTTAAAACAAAGACTACAGTTGGCACAAGTGGGTTGGGCAAACAGTATGATAATCCAGCGCAATGCCAAACATGGCCTAAATGGTGTACTTACAAAAGCTGAAGATTAGGAAGCTCTGAGAAGTTTAACGGGACAGTTCCATTAAGCAAGTTGTGTGACAAATCACTGCCAGAAAACAGAAATTAGTCGAGTGACTAAAGACAATAGACAAACATTATCAGAGGTACATACAGAGTAGTGATATTTGGCGCAAGCTTATTAGTTGGTATTGGTCCTGTCAGTTTGTTCCAGCTAAGATCCCTGAAAATGCATGTGAGTAATAGTAGTTTAGACACCCGTGGAGTTATTTCCTGAAATGCATGAACTTAAAATGGATTGTCAAACTGCTATCTCAAACATAAATCATCAGTAACAAGAAGTATAAGGTATGCCACGTTCAAAGTGCAAGCCATAACATCAAAAGATAATAATTGGAAAATAACTATGCATGTACTTTTAGCAGGGCTAGTGCACTCACAAATAGCCAAGTTCAGATATGGCACTCAGATCAGGAATAGCGCCCTGCAAGTTGCAGTTCCTAAGACTCCTGATAACACAAGAAAAGTTCTCCTCAGTTCCACGAACTCAGTGTAAGTGTAAGAATGACGGATATCAGACATTGGCATGTTGAGATGTTGCTTAATAAAACTGGAACAAAATCATTATATGGAGATATTTAAAATTGTATAAAATAAGGAGGAAAAAGACAAACGTGTAAGGATAGAGAAAGAAAAGATCATACTCACAGCTTTAACAGTGTTTTTATGTTGCTGTATGTAGAAGGGATGGAACTTCCACTGAAGTTATTGTTGTCAGCCTGACTAGAAACAGAAACATATGAATATAAGAAACAGGTGTTTTTTATTTTTATTTTCATGAGAAAAGTTCTACTCAGAATGTGCTAATGGGGCACATACAGTATTTTCAAAACAGGTGACTTTGCTAATTCTGTAGGAAGAGGTCCAGACAAATTGTTGTTGTCAACAAGGCTGCAAATTTGCAAGTGTTCGTTACATCGAAAAACAAATATCAGATACATAATTCCTACTAAACTTTCACAAGGAGAAAATTTTGGGAAAGAAATAGACTTCCACATACAGGTGAAGAAGTAACGGGATTCTCCACAATTCAGATGGAATTTTCCCACTTAATGAATTATTGTTCATGTGGCTGAAATGAATGGAAAACAGAGGTTAGAGCTAAGTTCACATTGAACATCAATTAGCAAAGCATAGGGAAAATGGAAATGAACATTTCTTACAGATGTTTCACTTTTCTTAAGTTGGCAAATGACTTCGGTATCGGTCCCAGTATTTGGTTTTGGTCAATTTGTAACCTGTTCAAGCTCTGAAGGTTGCCGATCTCATCTGGTAGGAAACCAGAGAGCTGATTGCCATTCAATAGTCTGCAAAAGGCATAAAACTTAACAATTGGCATAATTTGTTATATACATATTGGGATGTTGCTGTGATTATTCCTCATGTAAATAATAAATGATACTAAGTGTTTTTTTATGTACACAGTATCTATTGTGTAAGTACTTCTGCGCCAAAAAGATCTTGCATAGGTTTAGCAGCAAAGGAACAGACAAATTATGTATCTTAGAAGGTTCCATTGATTTCTTTGCATATCGAAGGGGGAAGTCAATAGAAAGCACTTACATAAGTTTGAGTGTAGTGATGTTTCCTATCTCTTTTGGGATGCTGCCTGTTAAATTGTTCCACATAAAATCCCTTCATGAAAAATAAGAATTATTTAGTATTAGGATAGAATAGCTTCAGAGTAAACATGACAGCTACTATAAGCATGAGACAAGCATTCAACATCGGAATAGGATTATGGTTTTACTGACTGGTTACTCTCTTCAGTAATTCCATAGTGTAGGATAATTTAAGCCTTTGTATCAAATTGCTACTACGACACCATGAATTTGTATACGTTGATAATACTGAAGTGTAGCAAGTCTTAATATTTAACTACTGCAGAAGAACTTAAGTAAATCAGTAACTTCACACATCAGAGTAATACTTACAGTGTTTTCAGCTGAGATAAAAGACTGACCTCTGGTGCCAAAGTTCCAGACAGGTTCCTCTTAAATAACTGTCTGCATTGAATAAAATATATGCTATCAGGAACATGACAGGTTGCACATTACGCTAAAATAATCAACCCGACAAATAATAAGTGACCTATAACAATCAAAACTACAGGAAAATATGGTGGGATAAATTATCAACATCAAGGGACAAGGGAGATGCACAGTTGCCCCTTACAAGTAAAGGTAGTTCCTGTTTTGCCTTCGAGTAAACTGCTTATTATTTTTTGACGCGTCTAAACTGCTTATTATGACCATGAGATACTTTTAAGTTTAAGGCATTAATTAGTTTCTTATGGGTGCATGAAGAAAACATATATTTTATTAGTGATCCACATAACACATAGACATTAGCATTTAATTGGAAAGGCTACTGCTTGTAAACAATCTTGCCTGTTGATAAATAGAGAGCTCATCTTAAAAAACCATGATGACCAGAGCTCATAGAATGAACAAACAGAAGTGAAGATATTATGAACAGATTAGATAGAAGTAGTGATCATACAATTCTGTCACATGAAGCGCATCATTGATTATGTGGCAGAAAACTCCTGTCCAATTAGAAGTGCATGGATCTCCCCTGTTCCAGTTCTCAAGGTTATTCATAGGATCAAGTAAGCTTCGCTTGATAGCCCCGAGTGCATCGACTACATCATTATGAAAAATAAAACACTCAGTTTGTGTGAAAGGTTGAAAATAAAAAAAAACATAATATAACATAGTGAGAGAATACTGTCTCAGCTGAACATCAGACATAACATCATAAAAGATCAATCGGTTTTCCTTGTTTTTCTTTTCAGAATGGTAGCAGTAACATAGTACAAGATACTCCACACGCAAGCAGGAGATTACCTTCTGAAGGGTCAGTACTTTGCCCCAGCGCAACATCCAAGCAGGGGAGCATCACAGCCAGAATAACCACGCAGAAGATGCCTCCAAAAGTAACCATCTCTCTCTCACTGTCTGACCGTTTAATTAAGCAGAAACTTCTGACATTCCCAACAGGAATATTGTTCTTTTTCAAGAGCTCTGGGTCCTAAACAAGAAAAATGCAGCAGTGATTAGCATCTAGTGATTATGCCTCATGACAGCCCAAAAGCCAAAACACCCGTGATGCCGACGCTAAGATCAGAAAATAATAGTATATTATTCATCCTTGCACGATTTTTTAATGGGAGGCGCGCTGATGATGGCCAGGCCAATTGGCCAGATGTGATAACAGTCACATGCAGCTGTGCACCAACCCCTCCTTTGCACAAGCAAGCAGATCTATGCGGACTCGGAGCGATCAAACCAAACCATTTTAAAAAAACTGGTGGCAAACATATTTTGCTCGTCTCCCAGCCCAGGGACCACGGCCATGAATGAAGTGGACGGCACCGATAATTACGCCACACTGTTTTGCAGCCACGACATGCCAACTGAAAATCGGGGGATGCAACAGGTACTTGCACCCGATGCCGATGGGCTAAAGTGCGGACAAAGCCACCGGCAAGTGCCGCGACAACGATGTTGCAGGTAGACTGGGACTTCGAACGGTAAATGGATGGGTAAAATGTTTTGAGACGCTTCGAGACGGGATCCGGAGGGGATGAGGAACCGATGGAAATGCCTGGACTGGAGCAATCGAACCAAACCTGGAATTTTTTTATCAACTAAACCCGGAAAACCAGTAATTTTCTGCGGCGCATGAGGCGGAGCAGAATCAAACCTGGCCAGCAGAACAAGATTCGCAGGAATGTCCGCTGGTAGACTGTAAACCAGATGGAAGAATCTGGGGAAGAACGCACCTCGAAATTGCGCCGCGAAGCTCCTCCCTCCCTGCAAGAAGAGGGCGGCAGGAAAGCCGGCGGGGAAGGGGGCGCGGCCTCGCGTCCGTCCCCCCGGAGCTCCGATGCTTCTGTCCTCCCTGCTTAGTTCGCTCCCACACGGGCACGGCGTTCCTCTCCGACCACCGCCTGTCCCTGCGGCCGCGAGACCTGTGTCGTGCTGGTACTGGTGGCAGCAGAGAGAGAGAGAGAGAGAGAGAGAGAGGAGGGAGGCGACGAGGCGAGGCTATCGTAGGCGCCGTGGAACTGGAGTCCACCGCCGTCGTGGCGCGCTCGTTATATGAGTGGGGTGGGGGATCCCCCGGCTGCTCTTTTTTTTCTTTTCGTTTTTTTAGGGACCCCGGCTGCTTTGGGCGTAGACTGTGCTGGAAATTCTTTTGCAATTGGGAATTTGCACGCGAGCCCTTGTGGAACCCCGCTATCTCACCAGCTAGATGGCCCCGTATCAAGGGGACGCTACAACGGTATTCCCTTCGTCCCAAAATAAGTCCGTCTCAAAATAAGTATCTTGCGAAGGGAATAATATGATAACTACTGAGTTCAAAAAAAGAAATAAAAAAAATTGGTTTGCCTTTTTTTAATACAGTACAATTGAAGTCGCTCGTATACACGAGCATACGCTCACCCTATGAGTGCACGCATACACACTTTACCCCTATGAGCACCTTCGAGAGACTGAACCAACATAGTATCTTGAGATTTCACGAAGTCATCATAGATACCTCGCAATCGACAGAAACGTCGAACCAAAATATGATCGCTTAGTAGTCACATGTTATCTAGTTTAATTTTAATCATCTCGTAATTTTAGGGGGTTCAAACATGAATTTGCAGAGAATAAGATAATCTATTATATAACCTAGTATGTTTCTGGCCTTCCCTAAATGAATGCATAAAAACACCAAAAGTATTTGTCGTTGACGGGTACATGTGACCATGGTATGTGACAAAGTATGTCTGTTGATGACACAAGCTGCATCGAGTGGTCGTCTGGTCACTTCCTGATATCTCTGGCTAGTAACATAGTGCCAAAAACGATATCAGTTGCTTGCTATAAAACTCTGCACTCGGATTGGGATTGTTAGGTTTCTTTGGGAAAGCACACAAATAGCTGTCGTAGCGAGAAGACATGCGCCATTGGATATGACCTAGCAGTATTTCTCCCGAGGTCTTGTGTTCAGTATCGTCCCCTACATTATGTACTACATTATGTATAGGGAGATCCATGAATGCACCCCTTACACGAAACACTTCACAAAACCCCGCTCTAATGGCACATTGTGCAGCACGAGCCCCCCAGTCACTTGGGGTGGGTGGATAACCTAGGCTTTTGCATATTTCAACGCACCATCATAAGCTGTAAACATGCACCTCGGTATGCATGTCATGCCATATAAATCAGATATAGCATCATCATGCACAATTCCCGATGAGAAACGAGCCTACTTTACTGGTATGGGCGGCAGTAGAGTTCATCTTGCTTCACAATGGTCCTATATTAACTGATAGTTGTCACACATGTTTTGTTTGAGCAAAGCGTGTGAATACTTCAAAGCACACATGTGAAAGTTCAAAATTGTGTGTGTAGTTATCATCTTGAGAATTGCAACCGTGTGAGCTCGGAGCGGTGGTACTAATTGCTATTGATTATATCAAAATTCTAACCGCCCTCTAATGCGCTAATATAACCCATCAATGCCTACTTCAAGCGGCATTGCTCTCTTCTTCATCCCCGCGTTCTCCCATTCTTTCTGCAATCTCTAGCAGTACTGGCATGTCCTTCTCTGAAGGGCCATGAAAGAACCCGGACTCCTCCTGCGAGGACGACACCCCCAGTCTGTCCGCTTCAAGCGGGGAATCATTGGGCTCACAGTCCATGACTCCGCCCTTGATCCCCAACCTCGAATTTATCCAGTTCATGGAAAGGCCAAAGCCGCCATCGGAACCCGACTCAGAGGAGGAGCACCCGGAGAACCATGAAGAAGACGACGATGATGAGAAGGAGGTGGGGGCAACGAGGAGGAGGGGGAGGACAGCGGCGAAAAGAAGCCGACGGTCACCAACAAGTGTCCTCGCCAAGACGATGGCGTTTCTATTAATGAAATATATAAATTGATGCAATCGTATGACGACTATCCTACGGTTGCTCTAATTAAGTATGTACGTCTGCAGACAGAGGATGTTGTCCGTATAGATGGGACAAGTCACATCGCACACAATCCATATGACGTAATCATGAGAGATGATCTTCAGTATCACACAATTTTGTTGATTAAATTGTGTGCCTGGTAGAGCACACAATTCTCACAACACAATGTATGCACTTTCATGAGTTATTGCACATGATTAACGCAACTTTTAAATCATCACATACGGTAACTACTAAAATACTAGCACATTTTTGATAATCTAATCCACGAGTAGATAATAAACATGACAATCATTGTGTGTTGCAACTCATACTGATACCTAAACATGTGAGCACGTACATGACATAGAACTAAAACATCTATGAACACATCATATCTAGTTAGCACGTGAATAAGAAAATAGGGGATGCATAAGTCATACCCTCGGGTTGGCCAGGCCAACGCAGCGGCGGAAACAACAGCCTTGGCGACGTCCGTGGCCTTCTTCTTGGCGGCTTCATCATTGACCATAGGGTCGATGCAGGGGAAGTAGTCAAAGCAAATGAGGACAGAGACGGGGAGGGACAGGGAGCAGTCGCGCCGAGACGCTCCTCAAAAACCTTATCGCCCTTCTCTTGGGCGGGATCTCGAAGGACAGGATTCCAAAGGCACCTGCTCTCCCGACCAACCGTGCACGCGGTTGTTGGGACGGGATCGCCGGAAGTAGCACACTGAAAGGAGCGGTAGATGATGGCTAGAGTGAGTGTGCCGGCTGCACTGGCCAACTCCTCCAATATATAGGCCGTCGGGTAAATGGGCCTGGGCCGAGGCCCATGACCAAGTCCGCGAACAACCCACCATCCAATGTCTTGGACATTTGCACTTCTGTTAGGTGTGATCTCGGCTCAGCTCATTCCCGCAACCAATGGCGCGCGCGTCGTGGCGTGGCGTGGCGAGGCGAAGCAGGCGACAGAGGAGGAGCGCGCGTACCACTCCTTTTCCCAAGCTCCCAATGGCATGTGGTAGAGCAACCCTTATAAAGAGGTCCAACTCTTCTTCCACTAGCAGTATGGTACTAAATTTTCCACCTACTTACCATACACCTACATGGGCCTCAGAGTTTAACCAAGAATATTGTCTTATATGGGCCAAAGTCCATCAATAATTCAACAGTGACCATATAGCGTAACATGTGCGATGCTCTAAGGCAGTCATGGATCCTTTGACGTAGCAATCCCAGCCTTTCGGTCACTGACATGTGAGGCCCACATGATTGGTGGGACCCATGTGTCAGTGATTCAATGGCAGAATAGGCCACGTCAGGGGATCCCCATCCCTCCAAGGCATCGCACACAACTCATTTTGGTAAAGTGTTTGCCCATCAACGCACATGATTAAGAAATATCAATTGTGTGCGTTATGATGACATAACTCCGCCTACGTTGTCTCAATATAGCCGGTCCCAAGTCCGGATAAAGGAGAAGGGTTGTGATAGGCTTGGCGAGCCAACGTAAAAACTCAGCCATTTTTATGGAGATGAAACCCAAAAGATGTCTACCCCAACTTTTTTTGGACTAAAGGCTTTGTTGTTGTTGTTGTTATGATAACATATCACACATGCATTGTACCTTAATGTGTGCCCATTATCACACACAACTTGCGTTTCAAAATCTTGTCTGATGGATGGGCCCACACGTTTCTTTTTCTGGCACATGAGTTTATTTCTCTACCGTTTGTGATGTTTGCATCGCACATAGTTCGGTCCAAAGGTGTGCAGTAGATGTGTTTTCTTAGCCCCATTTTGCAGCAGTGATACATTCCGTGCGCCTATGGGGCGGCCAGATTTGTACAAAGATTAATTAGCATATATCGACCTTTTGAGCAAAAAGAATGACGGCGACCTTAGATTTCGTGGAGCAACAACTAGTGGTGGATCGACATAGAGGCATGCAAGCATGCTAGCTGAGGGGCATCAAAGTCAAAGTGGTCTGCATCATTAGTGGAGCGTAGATCGGACGACAGTGGTGAGAGTGAAGCGGCTCAACTTGATTAAGATTGTGCTAGTAGATATGTACATATAGTTACCGTTGCTCTGGTCAAAATGTGTGGCTACTGGCTAGTGCATGCATGCTGGCCGTGTGCTTTTGGGATATTTACCCCCAGCTTGATCTAATCCAATACAATTTGACAGTCCAGAGAGATCCAGCTAGAGAAGGTTTTTTTCACCTTTATATCAGTGACGCGTGATACATGACTAAGTTTGGAAAAAAAGGATCAACAACAACACGGGCTGATCTTCTTCTCTTCTTCCTTTTGTCCCTTTGTTAAGTCTACGAGACTTGAAAGCTACTCAAGTTGGTACAAAGTGATTCCGATAGCCTCATTAAGCTAAGCAGCTTTTGAATATGTGGACCTTCTGCTACTTGATAGCAGCTTTTCTTAATCAAGCTGGGAATCACTGCATCATTGCGTCCAATATCATATGACATGAGTTTTGAGAGGGTAATATCTGGGTAACCATAACAAAGCCCGTCTAACTATAAAACAATATCCAGACGAAATTAGTCTACATTTCCTGGCCTCGGGGTCGGGGATCAGCGGAGAATGAGAGTAGAGTGGCCACATCGATGCCGTAAACAAATCTATACTTAGCATGTGAGGGTGATGGTGAGTGGCGAATATAGAGAGATGGGCTATATATTAGTACATGTAACCGCGCACCGAGAAAGCAAGATCAAGGTTCAAGTGGAAGCATGCTTATGCATGGGCTTTAGACAACGGTGGCAGCGTTCCCACTGGTAACGCGGCGACACACTGACGCTGCCATGACGCGCACACACCTCCCTGAGCGACACTATCGATGGGTCCATCACTCACCTTGTGCGAGATTCTAATTGTGGCCAGACTTTCCGGCCCCAGATAGACCTGCAAACCGCCAAGAAACATCATATCCTCCATCATCTCATCAGCTCGCGGGTTTCGCGCTGGGAATCGGACAGAAAAACCGTCTGATTGATCAGTCGCTGCTAGTCACTGGTAAGAGCGCGTGATAATAATTTCTCGCAGAAAAAAAAAAGAGCGTGTAATAATAATCACCTCTTCTGGATGGTCGGGGTTTGTCAGGCTAACCTATCACGTTTCACGCACCTGGCCGATCTTCCGTTCCAGCTGCGTGATATGATATCACCGTCGTGGAGGGCGCGCGCTGCGTGTGTGTGTCGCCCGCACGCCATGGCAGGATTCCCGAGCAAGACAACGTACTTGACTGACGGCAGTGCATAGAGAAACAAGCTCCCGTCCCATTTATTCGGATCGGTTGGAGGTTGAAACGTACAGCCAACCACGGATCATATCGGTTGGAGTACTCTTCGTGTGCAATGGAGGATCGGTGCAGGATGAGCGAAACGGATAGCCACAAGATCGGGTCAAGAAGGCACGCGCGCTGACCGCGTGCGAGCAGCGGGCAGCGGCTTGTCGTTGACGGCACAGGTTGGCCGCCGGTGACACCAGCTGCATTGAGTGGCTTGGCTTGTCGGCCAGCGAGATGAAAAGCTTCCACGGCACGACCCAGCTCTCCAGCTTCAGTGGATGATGATGGCCAACACGAGACGATCCCATATACATTCATACATACGCTGCTCGAAAAATCTCACACGTTAATGACAGAAACAGTCCAGAAAACCGACCGATTACTGGACCGACCGAGTGAACGGCGACGCGATGTGGACCTGGACATGTTGATTGGAGGAAGACCAATCTCTTGACTTCCACGGTATAATAATGTTGGGTGTGGCCGTCTCCTTCGCAGTACGAGAACAGGGATACTTTACTTCCTAGCAGTTACATACAGACCAACAGGACCTGAGAGCCGGTGGCACCAGACGTTGCAAATGGCCATCGGCCACTCGAGTCGCTGTTATACACAGCTCAGCTCCTGCCAATATTCTTCTGTACTGGAGCAGACTGCGCCGGTCGTCGGGCGGAGACCAGGTGGGCGCCCGGGCCGCCACCGGAGCTACTAAACTCTGGGGTACCAGAACATGCCCTTGATGCCCTGGGGGTCGGCTTCGAACCCCATGTTCTTGTAGAAGTCCACCACTGCAATTAATCAGAAGGAATCAAGGACCACCAACAATGATTCGTTAGCAGCCTGATGAAACAGTATATACTACTGTGCTGCATTATCTGCATCCGGCAACGAACGGAACATCCATTTTTCCCCGCTACCACAAAGCAGAACGCATCGATGTGCCGCGGCGCGCGTGTATTACGAGGAAATCAATTAACAACAACAATAACAAAGCCCTTCAGCCCCAAACAAGTTGGGGTCCGCTAGAGAAGTACCTTTACTGTCCGCAAATAGTGTGATGTTGCTGATGTCCCTCTGGAGCAGAGTACGGATCACTTTCTCCATGAGTGTTTTACCAAGACCTTGACCCTGGAATGATTAAGTTCTAAGCCACTACGCATGAATCTTGATACAACAACTAGTAAAGGAGGACTCAGACACAAAGCAGAAAAGTCTTCGCCAATTCACCTGATAGGAAGGATCAACAAGGACGTCCCAGATTGTAGCATTGAACGCATGGTCTGAAGTTGCCCGCGCCATACCAATCAGTTGCTTCCTCTCTTCTCCCTCTGTCAAACAACTTCTATACTAAGATGTTCGTCAGCTAGAAAAATGAATTTCTGCAAATAATCTGAAGATTAGGAAACTGGTTTTAACTTATTTGCACGGATCACACGAGATCCAGTAACAATTAAACAACGCAAGTACCTGTTTCCGAAGACCTAGTTATTGAATGTAGTGTAGCGACCAAGTAGCTGTTTCTTAAGGATGCTGCTATTTTTGTTAGAGGTCTGCGTGGCCATCCTACCTATGAGATGAACATTACAAAACTAAATATTTCTTGTAGGATAAATCACTAACACTGCAGGACGAAACATCAAAGTGCTTTGAGGAAAGATCACCTTGTCACATAAGGCCTGGAGATCATATACATCAATATCACCAGCTGAAGAAAATAAGATCTGTTCTGTGCTACCGTCAGGGAGTGTCCTTTCTAGGAGCACCAATTCCTCAGGTACAATTTCTTCTTCTTCAAGTGCTGTGGATAGTGGCTCTACTGTCTCTGTACTATTGCTAGTTTTTAAAAACCTGTGAAGCAAAAGCATTGGGTTTTTTCCCCATAAGGTACAAATTTCAGAAACATGACATGCAACTGTTGGATAATACTCTAAAGGTATGTAACATGCAAGAAAGATCATGAGTTTTCAGGCTCGGTGTTCAGTATAATATTTTGAGACTCCCTTGTTAAGCGGACAATAAAAGAACGTATCAAACTACTTGTTCGGAGAGTGGCTTCTTGGCAGCAGTCAGAGTTTCTTTCCTCGACACTTTATTTGGGGTTCTATCATGCTTCTGTCAAGCCTGGCTGGAATGCCGTGCTCTCTTCGTTGGGGCAATCACACTGGATCTAGCAATACTCAACAGGGGCATAGGGTTTCTGTGGTGCAGCGAGCACATTTTCAGCAGAGTTGCAGTGTGGTGTGCTCTTCTGCCCGTGCTCACATGTCCATTGGTTTGTGGGTGTTCAGGTATTGCGTTTTCTGTGATGTGTGTGAGCTCTGGGCCTAGTGTGCTAGGCTGGTTGAGTCCACTGTATCAGTTTTCGGCTGGTTTTTCTACTTAATGGAGAGGTGGAGCTCCTGCTGCTTGCTCTGGAGAAAAGATGATCCGAATTTTAGCAGGATCATTTTCCTGCCACCATGATTGAGTCCCACTATAGCAATGCTTGTTCTCATGATTAACATGTGAATTCTTAGATGTCACTGTTACTTTATCCTCGCCTTCTTTTGTCCCAGGCTCCCAGCCATGATAATGTGGGAAACCCGCACTTGTTTAATGGTTTAACCCTTTGCATCAAGGTGGGAAGCTCTGGAAATAGTGTTTTTTTCAATAGTACATAGATGATATAGTAGTAGATATTTTTTAAACATAAACATAACACAAATATTTAAAGGGGTACATAATGTACTTTACCCAGATTTGAGAGAGTCCCATAGACCGGCCTTCAAGGACCAAGCTGTTGCAGACCGTGTGTTCGCTGCAATCAAAACATGATTAGATCATTAGTGTTTGGCAAGCACTTATTAGTTATTAGTTCAGCAAATGAACATTTATGCTTCATGAACAGGTCGACAGAGGTGACAGAACACATCACGAACAATATATTCAGCCTACTAGCAAGTAGCAACTAACAGATGACAAAATAACAAAGGCGTGCAAGTTCATTGGACACCAAACATTTTAAAACGTGCAATCAGTGGCCTCCTATCTAGCACGATGCTGATTTTTTAGAGCCAATCAGCAGAGGAACTCACAGAGTCAATTTACCCACAAGATGTGCAAATAGCATAGCTGGCATTTGGGGGTGGGTACAGCAACGTGCGAGATAGACTGATGGCGTCTTCCAAAAATTAACAAGAAAAATTAGAAATAAATAAGCATTCAGCATTGCTGGAAACTATTCGCGGTGCAATTTCTACATTAACCACCACACTTGAGTCATGGGCCAGCCAAGAAACGAACGACCATTCCTAATCTGGTTCAGCGTGTCGCCGGCTTGACTCAGGTCCTTGCTAGCCTAACATTGGACTCATCTTCACACTTGAGTCCGAATCGAGCCCCACGATTCTGCCTGCGAGTGCCCGCTGCAATGTAACTATGTGGGGAAGGGAAACAAAAGTGTGTGTACCTTGGTTCCGGTTATGGAAGAACCTCGGCGCCGGCACTATGCCCCGCGCCTCCGGACGGCACGCCGTCGGGACGCAGACGCCGCATCTGCGAAGAAAGGGAAGAAAATCAGCAAGAAACGGGTAGAGAGGGGAGCTTGACTTGATTTGATTTGGGGCTACTGTACTTACATGGACGAGGAGGGAGTGACGGCGAAGGCGGCCACCATCTTCGCGGCCTGCTGATTCCGGCGGCAGCTCGCGCGCTTCCGGGGAACAGGGGCGGGGTGGTGGGGAGAGGGGAAGGGGGCTCACGCGCGCGGTATGCGGCTGCGTCGCTCGCGGCCAGTCGTCGCGTCGGGGCGGTGGATAAGGTCAGGTCAGGTCAGGCCAGGCGAGAGTGGGAGAACGGCAGCGAACAGCGCCGCTTTCCGAGCCGTGTTTTGCTGCAGAGGCAGGCGGGCGGGCAAAGCCCACCGG
Source organism: Triticum urartu (assembly GCF_056163025.1). Lineage (NCBI taxonomy): Eukaryota > Viridiplantae > Streptophyta > Magnoliopsida > Poales > Poaceae > Triticum > Triticum urartu. The sequence goes on along the minus strand of NC_141873.1, from coordinate 495,576,782 downwards.
CTTGATGGCGTGAGCCCACTCGGCCCGGAAGCAACTCTGGAAAAAGTTTGTCGAAACATGTTAACACGGGAAATTCAATTATGAAGACGGTTCAGCATTTGGATGCATGGTTCAAGAAATAGAACGTTTTCAACAAGGGGGCAGCTACACGGGCGGATCGTTTTAAAAGATCGGTCGGGTCGCCAGCCATCGGATCTGGTGCATCGAGTGGCCAGCGGCACTCTCCATTATTGCAACACAAGCCTTGTTGCGGAAATATTTTGCAACCAGCAGTGCCTTCCATTATTGCAACGCATGTCTTGTTGCACATTTTTTACACCCTCCATTATTGCAACACAAGCCTTGTTGCGGAATTTTTTTGCAACCGTGATCTTGTTGTAGATTTTATTTTTTGCAACTAGCAACGTCCTCCATTATTGCAACATAAGCCTTGTTGCAGAATTTTTTCGCACCAGAGATTTTGTTGCAGAATTCTTTTGCCATGTTATTGAAGAAGGAACTTTTGCAACACACAGGATATTGCAGAAAAAATTGCAACAAAAATGATGTTTCAGAAACACTGCCGCCGTTCCTGACAACACCGTCGCTATTCGCAGGGCCGGTGATGGCCAGGGGCGGCATGGACGAGGTCTTGCATGCAGTCGCAGTTCCCTAAACCACGCACTAGCTGCAAAAAACAACATCATCTAGTAGGAGATTTGGGTGAGAGATTGAGAGGAGGCTTGAGAGAGACAAAACGTCATGGAAGAAAGGAAAAGGTTGAGCGGTTGGTGTGGGTGAGATAAAGATGAAGGAAACTACTCCATACAGATAATGCTGGACGGGTCCCACGCAACACGCACATCGCACGGGAGAGGCGGCGGATGCTCGCGCTGGATCGGCCGCCTGATCTGAATCGTTTTCCTTTCAACAAACGAATCTGCGAAAAAATTTGCAGGTTGGGGAAAGCACAATTTGTGCTCCCTAAAGAGCAAAAAAACACAATTGTGCTTTCGGTTTTTTTGGAGTGTTTATCGGTTTTCTTTCGTTTCAGTTTTGGCATTTTCATGAAAAAGAAACACTGAAAATTATTATATGAAATCTAGATTTGAAGAGCTCGACTCAAGAAATCCAATGGTGAAAAATGGTTCATGTTTTGGATACATGGTTCAAAATATAAAACATTTTGAAAAAAACGAATCTACAAAAGAAAAAAAGGGCAAAAATCTCGGGTAGCGACAAGTCATCAACGAAGATGGTGTGAGTGACCTTTGCAAGGGGCACCCTTAAATTAATGATTTCATAACTTCATGATTTCGGTTTTCTGGAGCTTCTAGAAGCTTTAGACCATTTTTTCTTTGTGGTTTCTGCTGGTTTTTCTTTGGTTTTTGGTTTTTCTCTTTCCTTTCCCTTTTTCATTTACATTTTTATTAAAAAATTCAAATCCATTAGCTTTTTGAAGATCATAAACAATTTAGATTCATAAACAAATCTTCAAATCCGTGAAGGTTTTATCAAAATCGTGATGAATCTTCAAATTTGCTTCTTTTTCAAAACTGTTAACTTTTTCTAAGTCTTTGATTTTCTTGAATTTAAAATACTGGTAGTCAGTTTTCTTTCTTGAACAAGATAGCAACAATACCCGGAAAAAAGGGGACAACAACAATACCCGCAAAAAATCAGGACAGCGACAATACCCGCAAAAAAAGGACAGCACAACACCAATAGAGAAAAAAGCAAGTGAACAGTTTTCTTTAGGAAGACCAAGCGAACAGTTTTTTTGGACTATAACTAAGCTTTATTCATCAAAAACCATAAATTGTGGGATACACATTGGATTATAAAATTGGTCAAACCACACATGGCATCCCAGTCCTAGCGAGAGTGAAAACTTGATGCGCTTCTACGTTCACCTTATGACTTTTAAAAGTATAATTACGTTGAAACAAACTAGAGTATGATTTGATATCGCTAATGATAGCACGGTAACTTCCTCTGGATCTGCTGTTAATGTCCAAAACCACTTGCCAGGTGCCAGAGGCGATGACAATGCGATGGAGCTGAAGATCTTGACCTAATGCAAGAGCCTCCCTGCATGCAATAGTTTGTAATGTCGTCGGGTCATCTACCCCACCAATGACCAAGGGCCGGCCTACACACGTGAGCGTATGTGCACTGCAGCGCTAATTAACGCCACAAGTACTGATTAGAAGGTCTCTACATCGCCCCGCACTCACATTGGAACGCACTGGATCCGGCTTGCCTACTCCCTCCTCATGCTTCCATCCGTGCTCCCACTTCATCCTATGGTTGTCTTTTTTCCTCTTTTCTTTCTAATCTAATCATCTTCCCCCCTGATTTTAAGGGGGTGGGGTCGGACCTTATTTTCTTCCAATCAAATCAAGCCACGTATGCGGAAGCATGGATGGGCACACGTCGAGGAAGCAGGCAAGTCTCGTCCGGAACGCACTAGCATGTTGTGAGCCGACCAAATATGTTGGACCGCTTAGTGCTAGATTAGTGTAGGTACGACCTAAACAAGTATGATTCATGTTTTTTTTGTTTTGTCCACTGCCAAAATGATTCGTGTTTTTTTGTTTTTTCCACTGCCAAAAAAATGTTCATACTAATACTGCAAACTCAAAAATATTTGTCACTTTACAAATATCTAATAAAAATGCAAATTAAAAAACATGTTCATGAAATTAAAATATATATTTATGAAATTAAAATATGTTTAAAATATTCTAAAAAGTTCGTGAGTTCAGCAATACTGAAATGTTTACAAATTAAGAATTGAACAAATTTTTAAATGCTGAACAACTTTGAAATTGATGAACATTCTCTTGAAATTGTGAACAACTTTTTGAATTCGAAGTTTCAAAAAAACTGAACATTTATTGAAACTTCAATTTTCTTGTGGAAAACATGAACAATTTTCAAATTTCGGAACATGTTTTTGAAGATTTTTTTCCTTTTTTAAAATTTTCAAAAAAATAAGAAAATGGAAGGAAGGGAAAAAGAAACAAGAAAAAGGAAAAAAGAAACTACAAAATCACACAAAAACAACCGAGAAAAGAAAACAAAAAACGGCCATTACGGTCCCAAAGCTTCCAAAACAAAGAAGGAAGCTTCAGGAACCTTCCCAACATAGGCTGACTTGCGAGCGCATGTTGTCGGCGTTCTGGAAACGGGGGTCTCCAGACTTGCCTGCCTGCAGCCCACGGCGTGACTCCACCAGCGCGTGTGTATGACCCATCTTCATCAACAAACACTCAAGACCCTTGCGAAGGGCCAAGCCTCGCGAGGCGTACAACGCAAGACCTCCTCGAGGGCGGCCTCACTAGGCTGGGTTGCGAAGGGCAGAGAGATCAAAGCGAGGGGCACCTCGCGAGGTTCCTGTGACGTAAGCCATGACGACGAAGGTCAGGCGGGCACCAGGCGGGCGCCAGCGTGCGCACTGTCCTCGTTTCCTCTTTGATGCTAAAGAGGCAGGCGCAGGCGAGGAGTCCCGAAGCATCAGGCAAAGGTTTCCATATCGGTGCAATAAGACCAAGACCAGCAGGACGACAGGACAGAGGTCACCGTGGAGTCCAGGACGGCATCACCACCAGAGCCTTTGGTAGGCGAAGACCACCTTTTGTCAGGATAACTCGTACTAGTTGTCTCCCTTCAAATTTGGCCGTTCTTGGATCACTTCCCACCTACATTTGGGAAAAGGATCAGGACCTTTATAAATAGTACTGGCCACCACAGTAGGAGGCGATTCATCTAGGATCGGATCCATTCCATCCTCAACCACACAAGCTCATCGAGCCCAAGAACACCTCTTCTCAGGAGGCTTTTCTTCCCTTATACTTGTTCATCCTCAGCCCAAGAGGCAATCCACCACACCACACTGGAGTAGGGTATTACATAACATCGGTGGCCCGAACCAGTATAAACCTTGTGTCCTTTGCTCTTCGGGTTCGACGAGTTAGGTTCTGAGATCGTTGTGAGAGCGTGAGCTGGGGGAAAGATCTTCGTGCGCACCCCAGTGTTCGAACCTCAAGGGTTTTGCCGGAACCCGAAATCCGACAGTTGACGCGCCAGGTAGGGGTGCGCTGAAGCTTTCCTTCCGTCGATCCACGTTCTGTGACTCCGCCACGTCCATGTCAGACGCTCGCCGAGCTCGCACCGAGCGCCAAGCCGCCCTGGCCGCTCACGTCGCCCAGACGGCGTTCGTTGACGGACCTCCCCGCCGTTCTCCATCACCTGTTGCCAACGCCGCGACCGGTCCGGCAGCAAACAAGCAGCAAGCATCATCACTTCACCCCTCCGTGCGGCGGGACGGCCGCACCGCCACCCTGTCGCTGACTTCGGCAGGCTCATCGTCCCACGCTCGTCACGCGCCCATGGACGCACAGACCGCGCTGCTCATGGCACACGAGCTCCTGCGCTACCGCCCGGTCGACGACCTCTACGAGGACTGGCTAGACTGCATCGCCGAGCTCGTCAGCGCCGATGGATGCTCTCCTGCACTGTCTTGTTGGGGAACATAGTAATTTCAAAATTTTCCTACGCACACGCAAGATCATGGTGATGCATAGCAACGAGAGGGGAGAGTGTTGTCTACGTACCCTCGTAGACCGGAAGCGGAAGCGTTAGCACAACGCGGTTGATGTAGTCGTACGTCTTCATGGCCCGACCGATCAAGCACCGAAACTACGGCACCTCCGAGTTCTAGCACACGTTCAGCTCGATGACGATCCCCGGACTCCGATCCAGCAAAGTGTCGGGGAAGAGTTCCGTCAGCACGACGGCGTGGTGACGATCTTGATGTTCTACTGTCGCAGGGCTTCGCCTAAGCACCGCTACAATATTATCGAGGAGTATGGTGGAAGGGGGCACCGCACACGGCTAAGAAAACGATCACGCGGATCAACTTGTGTCTAGGGGTGCCCCCTGCCCCCGTATATAAAGGAGAAAGGGGAGGAGGCCGGCCGGCCCTATAGGCGCGCCAAGGAGGAGTCCTCCTCCTAGTAGGAGTAGGACTCCTACTAGGAGGGGGGAGGAAGTGGGGAGGGAGAAGGAAAGGGGGGCGCCGCCCCCCCTCTCCTAGTCCAATTCGGACCAGGGGGGAGGAGGCGCGCGGCCCACCCTGGCTGCCCATCTCTCTCTCCACTAAGGCCCATATGGCCCATTACTTCTCCCGGGGGGGTTCCGGTAACCCTCCGGTACTCCGGTTTTCTCCGAAATCACCCAGAACACTTCCGGTGTCCGAATATAGCCGTCCAATATATCAATCTTTATGTCTCGACCATTTCAAGACTCCTCGTTATGTCCGTGATCACATCGGGACTCCGAACTAACTTCGGTACATCAAAACTCATAAACTCATAATATAACTGCCATCGAAACCTTAAGCGTGCGGACCCTACGGGTTCGAGAACAATGTAGACATGACCGAGACATGTCTCCGGTCAATAACCAATAGCGGAACCTGGATGCTCATATTGGCTCCCACATATTCTACGAAGATCTTTATCGGTCAGACCGCATAACAACATACGTTGTTCCCTTTGTCATCGGTATGTTACTTGCCCGAGATTCGATCGTCGGTATCTCAATACCTAGTTCAATCTCGTTACCGGCAAGTCTCTTTACTCGTTTCGTAATACATCATCTCGCAACTAACTCATTAGTTGCAATGCTTGCAAGTCTTATGTGATGTGCATTACCGAGAGGGTCCAGAGATACCTCTCCGACAATCGGAGTGACAAATCCTAATCTCGAAATACGCCAACCCAACATTTACCTTTGGAGACACCTGTAGAGCTCCTTTATAATCACCTAGTTACGTTGTGACGTTTGGTAGCACACAAAGTGTTCCTCCGGCAAACGGGAGTTGCATAATCTCATAGTCATAGGAACATGTATAAGTCATGAAGAAAGCAATAGCAGCATACTAAACGATCGGGTGCTAAGCTAATGGAATGGGTCAAGTCAATCACATCATTCTTCTAATGATGTGATACCGTTAATCAAATAACAACTCTTCTGTTCATGGTTAGGAAACATAACCATCTTCGATTAACGAGCTAGTCAAGTAGAGGCATACTAGTGACACTTTGTTTGTCTATGTATTCACACATGTATTATGTTTTCGGTTAATACAATTCTAGCATGAATAATAAACATTTATCATGAAATAAGGAAATAAATAATAACTTTATTATTGCCTCTAGGGCATATTTCCTTCAGTCTCCCACTTGCACTAGAGTCAATAATCTAGATCACATCGCCATGTGATTTAACATCAATAGTTCACATCACCATGTGATTAACGCCCATAGTTCACATCGTTATGTGACCAACACTCAAAGGTTTACTAGAGTCAGTAATCTAGTTCACATCGTTTATGTGATTAACACCCAAAGAGTACTAAGGTGTGATCATGTTTTGCTTGTGAGATAATTTAAGTCAACGGGTCTGTCACATACATATCCGTAAGTATTTTGCGAATTCTATGTCTACAATGCTCTGCACGGAGCTACTCTAGCTAATTGCTCCCACTTTCAATATGTATCTAGATCGAGACTTAGAGTCATCCAGATCTGTGTCAAAACTTGCATCGACGTAACTTTTTATGAGGAACCTTTTGTCACCTCCATAGTTGAGAAATATTTCCTTATTCCACTAAGGATAATTTTGACCGCTGTCCAGTGATCTACTCTTAGATCACTATTGTACTCCCTTGCTTAATACAGTGTAGGCTATACAATAGATCTGGTACACAGCATGGCATACTTTATAGAACCTATGGCTGAGGCATAGGGAATGACTTTAATTCTCTTTCTATCTTCTGCCGTGGTCGGGCTTTGAGTCTTACTCGATTTCACACCTTGTAACACAGGCAAGAACTCTTTCTTTGACTGTTCCATTTTGAACTACTTCAAAATCTTGTCAAGGTATGTACTCATTGAAAAACTTATCAAGCGTCTTGATCTATCTCTATAGATCTTGATGCTCAATATGTAAGCAGCTTCACCGAGGTCTTTCTTTGAAAAACTCCTTTCAAACACTCCTTTATGCTTTACAGAATAATTCTACATTATTTCTGATCAACAATATGTCATTTACATATACTTATCAGAAATGCTGTAGTGCTCCCACTCACTTTCTCGTAAATATAGGCTTCACCGCAAGTCTGTATAAAACTATATGGTTTGATCAACTTATCAAAGCGTATATTCCAACTCCGAGATGCTTGCACCAGTCCATAGATGGATCGCTGGAGCTTGCATATTTTGTTAGCACCTTTAGGATTGACAAAACCTTCTGGTTGCATCATATACAACTCTTCTTTAATAAATCCATTAAGGAATGCAGTTTTGTTTATCCATTTGCCAGATTTCATAAAATGCGGCAATTGCTAACATGATTCGGACAGACTTAAGCATAGATATGAGTAAGAAACGCTCATCGTAGTCAACACCTTGAACTTGTCGAAAACCTTTTTGCGACAATTCTAGCTTTGTAGATAGTAACACTACTATCAGCGTCCGTCTTCCTCTTGAAGATCCATTGAATCTCAATGGCTCGCCGATCATTGGGCAAGTCAATCAAAGTCTATACTTTGTTCTCATACATGGATCTCATCTCAGATTTCATGGCCTCAAGCCATTTCGCGGAATCTGGGCTCATCATCGCTTCCTCATAGTTCGTAGGCTCGTCATGGTCAAGTAACATGACCTCCAGAACTGGATTACCGTACCACTCTGGTGCGGATCTCACTCTGGTTTACCTGTGAGGTTCGCTAGTAACTTGATCTGAAGTTACATGATCATCATCATTAGCTTCCTCACTAATCGGTCTAGTAGTCACAGGAATAGATTTCTGTGATGAACTACTTTCCAATAAGGGAGCAGGTATAGTTACCTCATCAAGTTGTACTTTCCTCCCACTCACTTCTTTCGAGAGAAACTCCTTCTCTAGAAAGGATCCATTCTCAGCAATGAATAACTTGCCTTCGGATCTGTGATAGAAGGTGTACCCAACAGTCTCCTTTGGGTATCCTATGAAGACATATTTCTCCGATTTGGGTTTGAGCTTATCAGGATGAAACTTTTTCATATAAGCATCACAACCCCAAACTTTAAGAAACGACAACTTTGGTTTCTTGCCAAACCATAGTTCATATTGTGTCGTCTCAACGGACTTAGATGGTGACTTAGATGGTGCCCTTTTAAACGTGAATGCAGCTGTCTTTGATGCATAACCCCAAAACGATGTTGGTAAATCTGTAAGAAACATCATAGATTGCACTATATCCAATAAAGTACGGTTATGACGTTCGGACACACCATTATGCTGTGGTATTCCAGGTGGCACGAATTTGTGAAACTATTCCACATAGTTTTAATTGAAGACCAAACTCATAACTCAAATATTTGCCTCTGCGATCAGATCGTAGAAACCATATTTTTCTTTTTACGATGATTTTCCACTTCACTCTGAAATTCTTTGAACTTTTCAAATGTTTCAGACTTATGTTTCATCAAGTAGATATACCCATATCTGCTCAAATCATATGTGAAGGTCAGAAAATAACAATACCCGCCGCGAGCTTCAACACTCATCGGATCGCATACATCAGTATGTATTATTTCCAATAAGTCAGTTGCTCGCTCCATTGTTCCGGAGAATAGAGTCTTTAGTCATCTTGCCCATAAGGCATGGTTTGCAAGCACCAAGTGATTCATAATCAAGTGATTCCAAAATCCCATTAGCATGGAGTTTCTTCATGTGCTTTACACCAATATGACCTAAACGGTAGTGCCACAAATAAGTTGCACTATCATTATTAACTTCGCATCTTTTGGTTTCAATATTATGAATATGTGTATCACTACGATCGAGATCCAGTGAACTATTTTCATTGGGTGTGTAACCATATAAGGTTTTATTCATGTAAACAGAACAACAATTTATTCTCTTACTTAAATGAATAACCGTATTACAATAAACATGATCAAATCATATTCATGCTCAACACAAACACCAAATACCACTTATTTAGGTTCAACACAAATCCTGAAAGTATAGGGAGTGTGCGATGATGATCATATCAATCTTGGAACCACTTCCAACACACATCGTCACTTCACCCTTAACTAGTCTCTGTTTATTCTGCAACTCCCGTTTCGAGTTACTAATCTTAGCAACTGAACTAGTATCAAATACTGAGGGGTTGCTATAAACACTAGTAAAGTACACATCAATAACATGTATATCAAATATACTTATGTTCACTTTGCCATCCTTCTTATCCGCCAATCACTTGGGGTAGTTCCGCTTCCAGTGACCAGTCCCTTTGCAGTAGAAGCACTTAGTCTTAGGCTTAGGACCAGACTTGGGCTTCTTCACTTGGGCAGCAACTTGCTTGCTATTTTTCTTGAAGTTCCCCCTTTTCCCTTTGCCCTTTTCTTGAAACTAGTGATCTTGTCAACCATCAACACTTGATGTTTTTCTCGATTTCTACCTTCATCGATTTCATCATCATGAAAAGCTCAGGAGTCGTTTTCGTCATCCCTTGCATACTATAGTTCATCATGAAGTTCTACTAACTTTGTGATGGTGACTAGAGAATTCTGTCAATCACTATTTTATCTGTAAGATTAACTCCCACTTGATTCAAGCGATTGTAGTACCCAGACAATCTGAGCACATGCTCACTAGTTGAGCGATTCTCCTCCATCTTTTAGCTATAGAACTTGTTGGAGACTTCATATCTCTCAACTCGTGTATTTGCTTGAAATATTAACTTCAACTCCTGGAACATCTTATATGGTCCATGACGTTCAAAACGTCTCCGAAGTCCCGATTCTAAGCCGTTAAGCATGATGCACTAAACTATCAAGTAGTCATCATATTGAGCTAGCCAAACGTTCATAACGTCTGCATCTGCTCCTGCAATAGGTCTGTCACCTAGCGGTGCATCAAGGACATAATTCTTCTATGCAGCAATGAGGATAAACCTCAGATCGTGGATCCAATCCGCATCATTGCTACTAACATCTTTCAACACAATTTTCTCTAGGAACATATCAAAAATAAACACAGGGAAGCAACAAATCGAGCTATTGATCTACAACATGATTTGCAAAATACTACCAGGAATAAGTTCATGATAAATTTAAGTTCAATTAATCATATTACTTAAGAACTCCCACTTAGAAAGACATCCCTCTAATCTTCTAAGTGATCACGTGATCCAAATCAACTAAACCATGTCCGATCATCACGTGAGATGGAGTAGCTTCATTGGTGAACATCACTATGTTGATCATATCTACTATATGATTCACGCTCGCCCTTTCGGTCTCCGTGTTCCGAGGCCATATCTGTATATGCTTGGCTCGTCAAGTATAACCTGAGTATTCCGCGTGTGCAACTGTTTTGCACCCGTTGTATTTGAACGTAGAGCCTATCACACCCGATCATCACGTGGTGTCTCAGCACGAAGAACTTTCACACCGGTGCATACTCAGGGAGAACACTTCTTGATAATTAGCGAGAGATCATCTTAAAATGCTACCGTCAATCAAAGCAAGATAAGATGCATAAAAGATAAACATCACATGCAATCAAAATATGTGACATGATATGGCCATCACCATCTTGTGCCTTTGATCTCTATCTCCAAAGTATCGTCATGATTTCCATAATCACCGGCATGACACCATGATCTCCATCATCTTGATCTATATCAATGTGTCGTCACATGGTCGTCTCGCCAACTACTGCTCTTGCAACTATTGCTATCGCATAGCGATAAAGTAAAGCAATTATTTGGCGCTTGTATCTTATGCAATAAAGAGACAACCATAAGGATTTTGCCAGTTGCCGATAACTTCAACAAAACATGATCATATCATACAACAACTTATATCTCATCACGTCTTGACCATATCACATCACAACATGCCCTGCAAAAACAAGTTAGACGTCCTCTACTTTGTTGTTGCAAGTTTTACGTGGCTGCTACGGGCTTAAGTAAGAACCAATCTCACCTACGCATCAAAACCACAATGATAGTTTGTCAAGTTGGTGCTGTTTTAACCTTCGCAAGGACCGGACGTAGCCACACTCGGTTCAACTAAAGTTAGAGAAACTGACACCCGCCAGCCACCTGTGTGCAAAGCACGTCGGTAGAACCAGTCTCGCGTAAGCGTACGCGTAATGTCGGTCCGGGCTGCTTCATCCAACAATACCGCCGAACCAAAGTATGACATGCTGGTAAGCAGTATGACTTATATCGCCCACAACTCACTTGTGTTCTACTCGTGCATATAACATCAACGCATAAAACCTAGGCTCAGATGCCATTGTTGGGGAACGTAGTAATTTCAAAATTTTCCTACGCACACGCAAGATCATGGTGATGCATAGCAACGAGAGGGGAGAGTGTTGTCTACGTACCCTCGTAGACCGGAAGCAGAAGTGTTAGCACAGCGCGGTTGATGTAGTTGTACGTCTTCACGGCCCGACCGATCAAGCACCGAAACTACGGCACCTCCGAGTTCTAGCACACGTTCAGCTCGATGAAGATCCCCGGACTCCGATCCAGCAAAGTGTCGGGGAAGAGTTCCGTCAACACGACGGCGTGGTGACGATCTTGATGTTCTACTGTCGCAGGGCTTCGCCTAAGCACAGCTACAATATTATCGAGGAGTATGGTGGAAGGGGGCACCGCACACGGCTAAGAAAACGATCACGTGGATCAACTTGTGTCTAGGGGTGCCCCCTGCCCCCGTATATAAAGGAGCAAGGGGAGGAGGCCGGCCAGCCCTATAGGCGTGCCAAGGAGGAGTCCTCCTCCTAGTAGGAGTAGGACTCCTACTAGGAGGGGGAAGGAAGTGGGGAGGGAGAAGGAAAGGGGGGCGCCGCCCCCCTCTCCTAGTCCAATTCGGACCAGGGGGGAGGAGGCACGCGGCCCACCCTGGCTGCCCTTCTCTCTCTCCACTAAGGCCCATATGGCCCATTACTTCTCCCGGGGGGTTCCGGTAACCCTCCGGTACTCCGGTTTTCTCCGAAATCACCCGAAGCACTTCCGGTGTCCGAATATAGCCGTCCAATATATCAATCTTTATGTCTCGACCATTTTGAGACTCCTCGTTATGTCCGTGATCACATCCGGGACTCCGAACTAACTTTGGTACATCAAAACTCATAAACTCATAATATAACTGTCATCGAAACCTTAAGCGTGCGGACCCTACGGGTTCGAGAACAATGTAGACATGACCGAGACATGTCTCCGGTCAATAACCAATAGCGGAACCTGGATGCTCATATTGGCTCCCACATATTCTACGAAGATCTTTATCGGTCAGACCGCATAACAACATACGTTGTTCCCTTTGTCATCGGTATGTTACTTGCCCGAGATTCGATCGTTAGTATCTCAATACCTAGTTCAATATCGTTACCGGCAAGTCTCTTTACTCGTTTCGTAATACATCATCTCGCGACTAACTCATTAGTTGCAATGCTTGCAAGTCTTATGTGATGTGCATTACCGAGAGGGCCCAGAGATACCTCTCCGACAATCGGAGTGACAAATCCTAATCTCGAAATACGCCAACCCAACATTTACCTTTGGAGACACCTGTAGAGCTCCTTTATAATCACCCAGTTACGTTGTGACATTTGGTAGCACACAAAGTGTTCCTCCGACAAACGGGAGTTGCATAATCTCATAGTCATAGGAACATGTATAAGTCATGAAGAAAGCAATAGCAACATACTAAACGATCGGGTGCTAAGCTAATGGAATGGGTCAAGTCAATCACATCATTCTTCTAATGATGTGATCCCGTTAATCAAATAACAACTCTTTTGTTCATGGTTAGGAAACATAACCATCTTCGATTAACGAGCTAGTCAAGTAGAGGCATACTAGTGACACTTTGTTTGTCTATGTATTCACACATGTATTATGTTTCCGGTTAATACAATTCTAGCATGAATAATAAACATTTATCATGAAATAAGGAAATAAATAATAACTTTATTATTGCCTCTAGGGCATATTTCCTTCACGTCCCTCTCGCTGCCTCGCCCGCCTCCGGCCGCGGGAGAGGTAGCTCACGGGGCGCCTCCGCCACACCTGCATCAAGACGGTGCCCTCGCGTCGAGACGCACGGCACATGGAGCACCCCCGTCTGCTCCGCACCAAGAAGGTGTCCTCGCCCCGAGACGCGCGGTCCCGTGGCACGATCCGCCACGCCGCGCGCCCGCGCACGAAGAAAGAAGCTGCCAAGAAGTTTCCCGACCGCAGGAAAACGCTCCTGCACTCCCCGCACCACCACGTCAAGACCGCACGCCGCCTGTAGTGATGGTGCGTGGGTACCAAGACCAGGCTCCTCCACCACGACGGGCTCCGGTGACCACAGCAGGCTGCCGAGCCTTCACTCACGAACTGCGCACCATCGTTTGGCCAGGCAAGTTCAAGCCGGATTTGCCTCCATGCTACGACGGCACCCCGACCCGGCGGAGTTCCTGCAGCTCTACGAGCTGAGCATCGAGGCGGCCAACGGCGACGAAAGAGTCATGGCGAATTGGTTTCCCATGGCTCTCAAGGATGGCGCTCGCTCGTGGCTCCTAAACTTGCCCGTCAGATCAATCTCCTCCTGGGATGAGATGCGCGACCACTTTGTCGCCAACTTCTCGGGCACTCGCGATCGCCCTCCGTCCGCGGGTGACCTGCGTCGCATCAAGCAACAGCAAGGAGAGACCCTGCAGAAGTACATCCAGCGCTTCAATAGTGTTCGCCTCAAGATCCTCAAGGTGACGGACGAGGCCATCATCTCAGCATTTTCCGATGGCGTCCGCAACGTCAAGATGAAGGAGGAGCTCGCCATGCACGAGGAGCTATGCACGGCTCTGGAGCTGTTTAACATGGCGATCAAGTGCGCAAGAGCTGAGGAAGGGTGCCTTTCCCTCCTCGAGCTCCCTGCTGCCGACCCAGAAGAGAAGAAAGCCAAGGTTAAGGACGTGAAATGCAAGGGAGTAGCCATGCTCACGGCAGAGCCGGACACGAAGCGTGGCCGGGACCACCCCGAGTCGTCCAAAAGCAGCCGTTCGTTCTGCGCCTTCCACAACGTACACATCCACATCACCAACGATTGTCAAGAGCTCAGGGCCATCCGAGATGGACGCTTCAGTCAACGCCCCGAGCGCAACGACCGGGCTACGGCCCAGGAGGAGGACGAAGTGGAGGACGTTGGGACGACTGCGGCCCCTGCCAGGAGTGGCGCGACTGGACTCCTCAAGACCACTGGCAAGAGGAGCCTCGTGAGGGCGCTTGGCGCGACCAGCCTCGCGAGAACCATTCTCAGGGAAATCCTGGCCTCCCTCCGTAGCCGCCACCACCAAGAAGGAACGACGACCATCATCAGGACGAGGGGATTGGGGGCTTTCAGGAGCCGCGCGCTATCGCCTGCATCTTGGGCGGTGCTCAGGCCCCGGCTTCCAAGCGCATCTTCAAGCAGTTTGCTCGTGCGGTGAACGCGATCCTCCCCAGGCTCGAGGCCACGCGCCCGCTTAGGTGGTCCAAGTACGCCATCACCTTCAGCTCGATGGACCAGCTCAAATGCGCGGCAACTGCCGGCGTCCTCCCGATGCTCTGTTCACCCGTCATCAGCAATGTCCAAGTCACCAAGACCCTCATCGACGGCAGCGCGGGGTTCAGTGTCCTATCCGTCGAGACGTTCGACAACCTTCAAGTGCCCTACGATTAGCTACAGCCTACCAGGCCCTTCTCAGGAGTGACCGACGGCTCCACCTGAAGGAAATATGCCATAGAGGCAATAATAAAGTTATTATTTATTTCCTTATTTCATGATAAATGTTTATTATTCATGCTAGAATTGTATTAACCGGAAACATAATACATGTGTGAATACATAGACAAACATAGTGTCACTAGTATGCCTCTACTTGACTAGCTCATTGATCAAAGATGGTTAAGTTTCCTAACCATAGACATGAGTTGTTATTTGATCAATGGGATCACATCATTAGGAGAGTGATATGATTGACTTGACCCATTCCGTTAGCTTAGCACTTGATCGTTTGTTTACTGCTATTGCTTTCTTCATGACTTATACATGTTCTTATGACTATGAGATTATGCAACTCCCGAATACCGGAGGAACACTTTGTGTGCTACCAAACGTCACAACGTAACTGGGTGATTATAAAGGTGCTCTACAGGTGTCTCTGATGGTACTTGTTGAGTTGGCATAGATCAAGATTAGGATTTGTCACTCCGATTGTCGGAGAGGTATCTCTGGGCCCTCTCGGTAATACACATCACTATAAGCCTTGCAAGCATGATAACTAATGAGTTAGTTACGGGGTGATGTATTACGGAACGAGTAAAGAGACTTGCCGGTAACGAGATTGAACTAGGTATTGGATACCGACGATCGAATCTCGGGCAAGTAACATACCGATGACAAAGAGAACAACGTATAGTGTTGTGCGGTTTGACCGATAAAGATCTTCGTAGAATATGTAGGAACCAATATGAGCATCCAGGTTCCGCTATTGGTTATTAACCGGAGACGTGTCTCGGTCATGTCTACATAGTTCTCGAACCCGTAGGATCCGCACGCTTAAAGTTCTGTGACGATCGGTTTTATGAGTTTATATGTTTTGATGTACCGAAGGTAGTTCGTGTTGGGGAACGTAGTAATTTCAAAAAATTCCTACGCACACGCAAGATCATGGTGATGCATAGCAACGAGAGGGGAGAGTGTTGTCCACGTACCCTCATAGACCGAAAGCGGAAGCGTTAGCACAACATGGTTGATGTAGTCGTACGTCTTCACGATCCCACCGATCAAGTACCGAACGCACGACACCTCCGAGTTCAGCACACGTTCAGCCCGATGATGTCCCTCGAACTCCGATCTAGCCGAGTGTTGAGGGAGAGTTTCGTCAGCATGACGGCATGGTGACGATGATGATGTTCTACCGACGCAGGGCTTCGCCTAAGCACCGCTACAGTATTATCGAGGTGGACTATGGTGGAAGGGGGGCACCGCACACGGCTAAAAGATCAAACGATCAATTGTTGTGTCTCTAGGGTGCCCCCTGCCCCCGTATATAAAGGAGCAAGGGGGGAGGTGTGGCCGGCCAGGAGGGGCGCGCCAGGAGGAGTCCTACTCCCACCGGGAGTAGGACTCCCTCCCTTTTCCTTGTTGGATTAGGAGTGGAGGGGGAAAGAGGAGGGAGAGAGGAAGGAAAGGGGGGGCGCCACCCCCTTCTCCTTGTCCGATTCGGACTAGGGGGGAGGGGCGCGCGGCCCTACCCTGGCCGCCTCTCCTCTTCTCCACTAAGGCCCACTATGGCCCATTAATCCCCCGGGGGGTTCTGGTAACCCCTCGGTACTCCGGTAAAATCCCGATTTCACCCGAAACACTTCCTATATCCAAATATAGGCCTCCAATATATCAATCTTCATGTCTCGACCATTTCGAGACTCATCGCCATGTCCGTGATCACATCCGGGACTCCGAGAAACCTTCGATACATCAAAACTCATAAACTCATAATATAACCATCATTGAAACTTTAAGCGTGCGGACCCTACGGGTTCGAGAACTATGTAGACATGACCGAGACACGTCTCTGGTCAATAACAAATAGCGGAACCTGGATGCTCATATTGGCTCCCACATATTTTACAAAGATCTTTATCGATCAGACCGCATAACAACATACGTTGTTCCCTTTGTCATCGGTATGTTACTTGCCCGAGATTCGATCGTCGGTATCCCAATACATCTTGTTACCGGCAAGTCTCTTTACTCGTTCCGTAATACATCATCCCACAACTAACTCATTAGTTGCAATGCTTGCAAGGCTTAAGTGATGTGCATTACCGAGTGGGCCCAGAGATACCTCTCCGACAATCGGAGTGACAAATCCTAATCTCGACATACGCCAACCCAACAAGTACCTTCGGAGACACCTGTAGAGCACCTTTATAATCACCCAGTTACGTTGTGACGTTTGGTAGCACACAAAGTGTTCCTCCGGTAAACGGGAGTTGCATAATCTCATAGTCATAGGAACATGTATAAGTCATGAATAAAGCAATAGCAACAAACTAAACGATCAAGTGCTAAGCTAACGGAATGGGTCAAGTCAATCACATCATTCTCCTAATGATGTGATCCCATTAATCAAATGACAACTCTTTGTCTATGGCTAGGAAACATAACCATCTTTGATCAATGAGCTAGTCAAGTAGAGGCATACTAGTGACACTCTGTTTGTCTATGTATTCACACATGTATCATGTTTCCAGTTAATACAATTCTAGCATGAATAATAAACATTTATTATGATATAAGGAAATAAATAATAACTTTATTATTGCCTCTAGGGCATATTTCCTCCAGTCTCCCACTTGCACTAGAGTCAATAATCTAGTTCACATCGACATGTGATTTAACACCAATAGTTCACATCACCATGTGATTAACACCCATAGTTCACATCGTCATGTGACCAACACCCAAAGGGTTTACTAGAGTCAATAATCTAGTTCACATCGCTATGTGATTAACACCCAAAGAGTACTAAGGTGTGATCATGTTTTGCTTATGAGAGAAGTTTAGTCTACGGGTCTGCCACATTCAGACCCGTATGTATTTTGCAAATTTCTATGTCTACAATGCTCTGCATGGAGCTACTTTAGCTAATTGCTCCCACTATCAATATGTATCCAGATTGAGACTCTGGATCAGTGTCAAAACTTGCATCGACGTAACCCTTTACGACGAACCTTTTGTCACCTCCATAATCGAGAAACATATCCTTATTCCACTACGGATAATTTTGACCGCTGTTCAGTGATCTACTCCTAGATCACTACTGTACTCCCTCAGTGTAGGGTATACAATAGATCTGGTATACAACATGGCATACTTTATAGAACCTATGGCTGAGGCATAGGGAATGACTTTTATTCTCTTTCTATCTTCTGCTGTGGTCGGGTTTTGAGTCTTACTCAATTTCAGATCTTGTAACACAGGCAAGAACTCTTTCTTTGACTGTTCCATTTTGAACTACTTCAAAATCTTGTCAAGGTATGTACTCATTGAAAAAAATTATCAAGCATCTTGATCTATCTCTATAGATCTTGATGCTCAATATGTAAGCAGCTTCACCGAGGTCTTTCTTTGAAAAACTCCTTTCAAACACTCCTTTATGCTTTGTAGAATAATTCTACATTATCGCCGATCAACAATATGTCATTCACATATACTTATCCGAAATGTTGTAGTGCTCCCACTCACTTTCTTGTAAATACAGGCTTCACCGCAAGTCTGTATAAAACTATATGCTTTGATCAACTTATCAAAGCATATATTCCAACTCCGAGATGCTTGCACCAGTCCATAGATGGATCGCTGGAGTTTGCCTATTTTGTTAGCACCTTTAGGATTGACAAAACTTTCTTGTTGCATCATATACAACTCTTCTTTAATAAATCCATTAAGGAATGTAGTTTTGTTTATCCATTTGCCAGATTTCATAAAATGTGGAAATTGCTAACATGATTCGGACAGACTTAAGCATAGATACGAGTGAGAAACTCTCATCGTAGTCAACACCTTGAACTTGGCGAAAACCTTTTGCGACAATTCTAGCTTTGTAGATAGTAACACTACTATCAGCGTCCGTCTTCCTCTTGAAGATCCATTTAATCTCAATGGCTCGCTGATCTTTGGGCAAGTCAATCAAAGTCCATACTTTGTTCTCATACACTCAGATTTCATGGCTTCAAGCCATTTTGCGGAATCTGGGCTCACCATCGCTTCTTCATAGTTCGTAGGTTCATCATGGTCTAGTAACATGACTTCCAGAACAGGATTATAGTACCACTCTGGTGTGGATCTTACTCTGGTTGATCTACGAGGTTCAGTAATAACTTGATCTGAAGTTTCATGATCATCATCATTAACTTCTTCACTAATCGGTCTAGTAGTCACAGGAATAGATTTCTGTGATGAACTACTTTCCAATAAGGGAGCAGGTACAGTTACCTCATCAAGTTCTACTTTCCTCCCACTCACTTCTTTCGAGAGAAACTCCTTCTCTAGAAAGGATCCATTCTTAGCAACGAATGTCTTGCCTTCGGATCTGTGATAGAAGGTGTACCCAGCAGTCTCCTTTGGGTATCCTATGAAGACACATTTCTTCGATTTGGGTTCGAGCTTATCAGGTTGAACTTTTTTCACATAAGCATCGGAGCCCCAAACTTTAAGAAACGACAACTTTGGTTTCTTGCCAAACCACAGTTCATAAGGCATCGTCTCAACGGATTTGGATGGTGCCCTATTTAACGTGAATGCAACCATCTCTAAAGCATAACCCCAAAAAGATAGCGGTAAATCAGTAAGAGACATCATAGATCGCACCATATCTAGTAAAGTATGATTACGACGTTCGGACACACCATTATGCTGTGGTGTTCCGGGTGGCGTGAGTTGCGAAACTATTCCGCATTGTTTCAAATGTAGACCAAACTCGTAACTCAAATATTCTCCTCCACGATCAGATCGTAGAAACTTTATTTTCTTATTACGATGATTTTCAACTTCACTCTGAAATTCTTTGAACTTTTCAAATGTTTCAGACTTATGTTTCATTAAGTAGATATACCCATATCTACTTAAATCATCTGGAAGGTGAGAAAATAACGATACCCGCGGCGAGCCTCAACACTCATTGGACTGCATACATCAGTATGTATTATTTCCAACAAGTTTGTTGCTTGCTCCATTGTTCCGGAGAACGGAGTCTTAGTCATCTTGCCTATGAGGCATGGTTCGCAAGCATCAACTGATTCATAATCAAGTGATTCCAAAAGCCCATCAGCATGGAGTTTTTTCATGCGCTTTATACCAATATGACCCAAACGGCAGTGCCACAAATAAGTTGCACTATCATTATTAACTTTTCATCTTTTGGCTTCAATATTATGAATATGTGTATCACTACGATCGAGATCCAACAAACCATTTTCATTGGGTGTATAACCATAGAATGTTTTATTCATGTAAACAGAATAACAATTATTCTCTAACTTAAATGAATAACCGTATTGCAATAAACATGATCAAATCATATTCATGCTCAATGCAAACACCAAATAACACTTATTTAGGTTCAACACTAATCCCGAAAGTATAGGGAGTGTGTGATGATGATCATATCATTCTTGGAACTACTTCCAACACACATCGTTGCTTCACCCTTAACTAGTCTCTGTTCATTCTGCAACTCCCGTTTCAAGTTACTACTCTTAGCAACTGAACTAGTATCAAATACCGAGGGGTTGCTATAAACACTAGTAAAGTACACATCAATAACATGTATATCCAATATACTTTTGTTCACTTTGCCATCCTTCTTATCCGCCAAATACTTAGGGCAGTTCCGCTTCCAGTGACTAGTCCCTTTGCAGTAAAAGCACTTAGTCTCAGGCTTAGGTCCAGATTTGGGCATCTTCACTTGAGCAGCAACTTGCTTGCCGTTCTTCTTGAAGTCCCCTTCTTCCCTTTGCCCTTTTTCTTGAAACTAGTGGTCTTGTTAACCATCAACATTTGATGCTTTTCTTGATTTCTACCTTCGTCGATTTCAGCATCACGAAGAGCTTGGGAATCGTTTCCGTTATCCCTTGCATATTATAGTTCATCACGAAGTTCTAGCAACTTGGTGATAGTGACTAGAGAACTCTGTCAATCACTATTTTATCTGGAAGATTAACTCCCACTTGATTCAAGCGATTGTAGTACCCAGACAATCTGAGCACATGCTCACTGGTTGAGCTATTCTCCTCCATCTTTTAGCTATAGAACTTGTTGGAGACTTCATATCTCTCAACTCGGGTATTTGCTTGAAATATTAACTTAAACTCCTGGAACATCTCATATGGTCCATGACGTTCAAAACGTCTTTGAAGTCCCGGTTCTAAGCCGTAAAGCATGGTGCACTAAACTATCAAGTAGTCATCATACCGAGCTTTTGTCAAAACATTCATAACGTCTGCATCTGCTCCTGCAATAGTTCTGTCACCTAGCAGTGCATTAAGGACATAATACTTCTGTAAAGCAATGAGGATAATCCTCAGATCACGGATCCAATCCGCATCATTGCTACTAACATCTTTCAACTTAGTTTTCTCTAGGAACATATCAAAAATAAAACAGGGGAGCTAAACGTGAGCTATTGATCTACAACATAGATATGCTAATACTATCAGGACTAAGTTCATGATAAATTTAAGTTCAATTAATCATATTACTTAAGAACTCCCACTTATATACACATCCCTCTAATCTTCTAAGTGATCACGTGATCCAAATCAACTAAACCATAACCGATCATCACGTGAAATGGAGTAGCTTTCAATGGTGAACATCACTATGTTGATCATATCTACTATATGATTCACGCTCGACCTTTCGGTCTCAGTGTTCTGAGGCCATATCTGCATATGCTAGGCTCATCAAGTTTAACCCGAGTATTCTGCGTGTGCAAAACTGGCTTGCACCCGTTGTATATGGACGTAGAGCTTATCACACCCGATCATCACGTGGTGTCTCAGCACGACGAACTTTGGCAACGGTGCATACTCAGGGAGAACACTTTTATCTTGAAATTTAGTGAGAGATCATCTTATAATGCTACCGTCAATCAAAGCAAGATAAGATGCATAAAAGATAAACATCACATGCAATCAATATAAGTGATATGATATGGCCATCATCATCTTGTGCTTGTGATCTCCATCTCCGAAGCACCGTCATGATCACCATCGTCACTGGTGCGACACCTTGATTTCCATCATAGCATCGTTGTCGTCTCGCCAATCTTATGCTTCTACGACTATCGCTACCGCTTAGTGATAAAGTAAAGCATTACAGGGCGATTGCATTGCATACAATAAAGCGACAACCATATGGCTCCTGCCAGTTGCCGATAACACGGTTACAAAACATGATCATCTCGTACAATAAAATTTAGCATCATGTCTTGACCATATCACATCACAACATGCCCTGCAAAAACAAGTTAGACGTCCTCTACTTTGTTGTTGCAAGTTTTACGTGGCTGCTAGTGGGCTTAGCAAGAACCGTTCTTACCTACGCATCAAAACCACAATGATAGTTTGTCAAGTTGGTGCTGTTTTAACCTTCACAAGGACCGGGCATAGCCACACTCGGTTCAACTAAAGTTGGAGAAACTGACACCCGCCAGCCACCTGTGTGCAAAGCACGTCGGTAGAACCAGTCTCGCGTAAGCGTACGCGTAATGTCGGTCCGGGCCGCTTCATCCAACAATACCGCCGAACCAAAGTATGACATGCTGGTAAGCAGTATGACTTATATCGCCCACAACTTACTTGTGTTCTACTCGTGCATATAACATCAACGCATAAAACCTGGCTCGGATGCCACTGTTGGGGAACATAGTAATTTCAAAAAAATTCCTACGCACACGCAAGATCATGGTGATGCATAGCATGGAGAGGGGAGGGTGTTGTTCACGTACCCTTGTAGACCGAAAGCGGAAGCGTTAGCACAATGAGGTTGATGTAGTCGTACGTCTTCACGATCCGACCGATCAAGTACCGAACGCACGGCACCTCCGAGTTCAGCACAAGTTCAGCCCGATGACGTCCCTCGAACTCCGATCCAGCCAAGTGTTGAGGGAGAGTTTTGTCAGCATGACGGCGTGGTGACGATGATGATGTTCTACCAAAGCAGGGCTTCGCCTAAGCACCGCTACAGTATTATCGAGGTGGACTATGGTGGAAGGGGGGTACCGCACATGGCTAAAAGATCAAACGATCAATTGTTGTGTCTCTAGGGTGCCCCCTGCCCCCGTATACAAAGGAGCAAGGGGGGATGTGTGGCCGGCCAGGAGGGGCGCGCAAGGAGGAGTCCTACTCCCACCGGGAGTAGGACTCCCTCCCTTTTCCTTGTTGGATTAGGAGTGGAGGGGGAAAGAGGAGGGAGAGAGGAAGGAAAGGGGGGCGCCGCCCCCTTCTCCTTGTCCTATTCGGACTAGGGGGGAGGGGCGCGTGGCCCTGCCCTGGCCGCCTCTCCTCTTCTCCACTAAGGCCCACTATGGCCCATTAATCCCCCGGGGGGTTCCGGTAACCCCTCGGTACTCCGGTAAAATCCCGATTTCACCCGAAACACTTCCGATATCCAAATATAGGCTTCCAATATATCAATCTTCATGTCTCGACCATTTCGAGACTCATCGCCATGTCCGTGATCACATCCGGGACTCCGAGAAACCTTCGGTACATCAAAACTCATAAACTCATAATATAACCATCATTGAAACTTTAAGCGTGCGGACCCTACGGGTTCGAGAACTATGTAGACATGACCGAGACACGTCTCTGGTCAATAACAAATAGCGGAACTTGGATGCTCATATTGGCTCCCACATATTTTACGAAGATCTTTATCGATCAGACCGCATAACAACATACGTTGTTCCCTTTGTCATCGGTATGTTACTTGCCCGAGATTCGATCGTCGGTATCCCAATACATCTTGTTACCGGCAAGTCTCTTTACTCGTTCCGTAATACATCATCCCACAACTAACTCATTAGTTGCAATGCTTGCAAGGCTTAAGTGATGTGCATTACCGAGTGGGCCCAGAGATACCTCTCCGACAATCGGAGTGACAAATCCTAATCTCGAAATACGCCAACCCAACAAGTACCTTCGGAGACACCTGTAGAGCACCTTTATAATCACCCAGTTACGTTGTGACGTTTGGTAGCACACAAAGTGTTCCTTCGGTAAACGGGAGTTGCATAATCTCATAGTCATAGGAACATGTATAAGTCATGAAGAAAGCAATAGCAACAAACTAAACGATCAGGTGCTAAGCTAACGGAATGGGTCAAGTCAATCACATCATTCTCCTAATGATGTGATCCCGTTAATCAAATGAGAACTCTTTGTCTATGGCTAGGAAACATAACCATCTTTGATCAATGAGCTAGTCAAGTAGAGGCATACTAGTGACACTCTGTTTGTCTATGTATTCACACATGTATCATGTTTCCGGTTAATACAATTCTAGCATGAATAATAAACATTTATCATGATATAAGGAAATAAATAATAACTTTATTATTGCCTCTAGGGCATATTTCCTTCAGTTCGAAGTCCCGTATGTGATCACGGACATGACGAGGAGTCTCTAAATGGTCGAGACATAAAGATTGATATATTGGAAGCCTACATTTGGACATCGGAATAGTTCCGGATGAAATCGGGATTTTACCGGAGTACCGGAGGGCTTACCGGAACCCCCCGGGGACTCATGGGCCTTGTTGGGCCATAAGGGAAAGAGAGAGGGCCCGGCCTAGGGCAGGCAGCGCGCCCCTTCCCCTGTCCGAATTGGACTAGGAGAAGGGGGGCGGCGCCCCCCTTTCCTTCTCTTTCTCTCCCTGCCTTCCCCCCTCCTAGTAGGAGTAGGAAAAGGAGGAATCCTACTCCTACTAGGAGGATGATTCCTCCTCCTAGGCGCGCCAACAAGGGCCGGCCGGCCTCCCCCTTGCTCCTTTATATACAGGGGCAGGGGGCACCTCTAGACACACAAGTTGATCTGTTGATCTCTCCCAGCCGTGTGCGGTGCCCCCCTC
The DNA here is from genome assembly GCF_056163025.1 of Triticum urartu. Taxonomy (NCBI): domain Eukaryota; kingdom Viridiplantae; phylum Streptophyta; class Magnoliopsida; order Poales; family Poaceae; genus Triticum; species Triticum urartu. The sequence continues at coordinate 495,552,056 of NC_141873.1, read as the reverse complement.
CACCATAATCCACCTCGATCATATCGTAGCGGTGCTTAGGTGAAGCCCTGCGTCGGTAGCATCATCATCACCGTCATCACGCCATCGTGCTGATGGAACTCTCCCTCGAAGCTCTGCTGGATCGGAGTTCGTGGGACGTCATCGAGCTGAACGTGTGCTGAACTCGAAGGTGCCGTACGTTCGGTACTTGGATTGGTCGGATCGTGAAGACGTACGACTACATCAACCGCGTTGTGCTAACGCTTCCGCTTTCGATCTACAAGGGTACGTGGACAACACTCTCCCCTCTCGTTGCTATGCATGACCATGATCCTGTGTGTGTAGGATTTTTTTGACATTACTACGTTCCCCAACAGTGGCATCCGAGCCTGGTTTTATGCGTAGATGTTATATGCACGAGTAGAACACAAGTGAGTTGTGGGCGACACAAGTCATACTGCTTACCACCATGTCATACTTTGGTTTGGCGGTATTGTTGGATGAAGCGGCCCGGATCGACATTACGCGTACGCTTACGCGAGACTGGTTCTACCGACGTGCTTTGCACACAGGTGGCTGGCAGGTGTCAGTTTCTCCAACTTTAGTTGAACTGAGTGTGGCTACGCCCGGTCCTTGAGAAGGTTAAAACAACACCAACTTGATGAACTATCGTTGTGGTTTTGATGCGTAGGTAAGAACGGTTCTTGCTCAGCATGTAGCAGCCACGTAAAACTTGCAACAACAAAGTAGAGGACGTCTAACATGTTTTTGCGGGGCATGTTGTGATGTGATATGGTCAAGACATGATGCTATATTTATTGTATGAGATGATCATGTTTTGTAACGGAGTTATCGGCAACTGACAGGAGCCATATGGTTGTCACTTTATTGTATGCAATGCAATCGCCCTGTAATGCTTTACTTTATCACTAAGCGGTAGCGATAGTCGTAGAAACAATAGTTGGCGAGACGACAACGATGCTATGATGGAGATCAAGGTGTCGCGCCGGTGACGATGGTGATCATGACGGTGCTTCGGAGATGGAGATCACAAGCACAAGAAGATGATGGCCATATCATATCACTTATATTGATTGTAGTGATGTTTATCCTTTATGCATCTTATTCTGCTTTGTTTGATGGTAGCATTATAAGATGACCTCTCACTAAATTTCAAGATAAAAGTGTTCTCCCTGAGTATGCACCATTGCCAAAGTTTGTCGTGCCGAGACACCACGTGATGACCGGGTGTGATAAGCTCTACGTCCATCTACAACGGGTGCAAGCCAGTTTTGCACACGCAGAATACTTGGGTTAAACTTGACGAGCCTAGCATATGCAGATATTGCCTCGGAACACCGAGACCGAAAGGTCGAGCATGAATCATATAGTAGATATGATCAACATAATGATGTTCACCATTCAAACTACTCCATCTCACGTGATGATCGGACATGGTTTAGTTGATTTGGATCACGTGATCACTTAGATGATTAGAGGGATGTCTATTTAAGTGGGAGTTCTTAAGTAATATGATTAATTGAACTTTAATTTATCATGAACTTAGTCCTGGTAGTATTAGCATATCTATGTTGTAGATCAATAGCTCGCGATGTTGCTCCCCGTTTATTGTGTTCCTAGAGAAAAACTATGTTGAAAAATGTTAGTAGCAATGATGCGGATTGGATCCGTGATCTGAGGATTATCCTCATTGCTGCACAGAAGAATTATGTCCTTGATGCACCGCTAGGTGATAGACCTATTGCAGGAGCAGATGCAGACGTTATGAACGTTTGGCTAGCTCAATATGATGACTACTTGATAGTTTAGTGCACCATGCTTAACGGCTTAGAATCTGGGCTCCAAAGACGTTTTGAATGCCATAGAGCATATAAGATGTTCCAAGAGTTGAAATTGGTATTTCATACTCATGCCCGTGTCGAGAGGTATGAGACCTCTGACAGTACTTTGCCTACAAGATGGAGGAGAATAGCTCAACCAATGAGCATGTGCTCAGATTGTCTAAGTACTACAATTGCTTGAATCAACTAGGAGTTAATATTCCAGATAAGAGAGTAATTGACAAAGTTTTCTATTCACTATCACCGAGTTACTAGAACTTAGTGATGAACTATAATATGCAAGGGATGTTAAAAGTAATTCCCAAGCTCTTCGTGATGCTGAAATCGATGAAGGTAGAAATCAAGAAAAGCATCAAGTGTTGATGGTTGACAAAGACCACTAGTTTCAAGAAAAGGGCAAAGGGAAGAAGGGGAACTTCAAGAATAACAGCAAGCAAGTTGCTGCTCAAGCGAAGAAGCCCAAGTCTGGACCTAAGCCTGAGACTGAGTGCTTCTACTGCAAAGGCACTGGTCACTAGAAGCGGAACTGCCCCAAGTATTTGACGGATAAGAAGGATGGCGAGGTGAACAAAGGTATATTGGATATACATGTTATTGATGTGTACTTTACTAGTGTTTATAGCAACCCCTCGATATTTGATACTAGTTCAGTTGCTAAGAGTAGTAACTTGAAACAGGAATTGCAGAATGAACAGAGACTAGTTAAGGGTGAAGTGACGATGTGTGTTGGAAGTAGTTCCAAGAATGATATGATCATCATCGCACACTCCCTATACTTTTGGGATTAGTTTTGAACCTAAATAAATGTTATTTGGTGTTTGCGTTGAGCAAGAATATGATTTGATCATGTTTATTGCAATACGGCTATTCATTTAAGTTAGAGAATAATTGTTATTCTGTTTACATGAATAAAACCTTCTATGGTTATACACCCAATAAAATGGTTTGTTGGATCTCGATCGTAGTGATACACATATTCATAATATTGAAGCCAAAAGATTCAAAGTTAATAATGATAGTGCAACTTATTTATGGCACTGCCGTTTAGGTCATATTGGTGTAAAAGTGCATGAAGAAAATCCATGCCGATGGGCTTTTGGAATCACTTGATTAATGAATCAGTAGATGCTTGCGAACCATGCCTCATGGGCAAAGATGACTAAGACTCCGTTCTCCGGAACAATGGAGCGAGCAACTGACTTATTGGATATAATACATACTGATGTATGAGGTCCGATGAGTGTTGAGGCTCGCGGCAGGTATCATTTTTGAGCAGGTATGGGTATATCTACTTAATGAAACATAAGTCTGAAACATTTGAAAAGTTCAAAGAATTTCATAGTGAAGTGGAAAATCATCGTAACAAGAAAATAAAGTTTCTACAATTTGATCGTAGAGGAGAATATTTGAGTTACGAGTTTGGTCTTCATTTGAAACAATGCGGAATAGTTTCGCAACTCACGCCACCTGGAACACCACTGCGTAATGGTATGTCCGAACATCGTAATCATACTTTATTAGATATGGTGCAACCTATGATGTCTCTTACCGATCTATCACTATCATTTTGGGGTTATACATTAGGGACAACTGCATTCACGTTAAAAAGGGGCACCATCTAAATCCGTTGAGACAACACCGTATGAACTATGGTTTAGCATGAAACCTAAGCTATCGTTTCTTAAAGTTTGGGGTTGCGATGCTTATATGAAAAAGGTCTCATCCTAATAAGCTCAAATCCAAATCAGAGAAATGTGTCTTCATAGGATACCCAAAGGAGACAGTTGGGTACATCTTCTATCACAGATCCGAAGGCAAGACATTCATTGCTGAGAATGGATCCTTTCTAGAGAAGGAGTTTCTCTCGAAAGAAGTGAGCGGGAGGAAAGTAGAACTTGATGAGGTAATTGTACCTACTCCCTTATTGGAAAGTAGTTCATCACAGAAACCGGTTCCTGTGACATCTACACCAATTAGTGAGGAAGCTAATGATGATGATCATGAAACTTCAGATCAAGTTACTACCGAACCTATTAGGTCAACCAGAGCAAGGTCCGCACCGGAGTGGTACGGTAATCCAGTTCTGGAGGTCATGTTACTTGACCATGACAAACCTACGAACTATGAAGAAGCGATGATGAGCCCAGATTCCGCAAAATGGCTTGAGGCCATGAAGTCTGAGATGGGATCCATGTATGAGAACAAAGTGTGGACTTTGGTTGACTTGCCCGATGATCGACAAGCCATCGAGAACAAATGGATCTTCAAGAGGAAGACGGACCCTGATAGTAGTGTTACTATCTACAAAGCTCGAATTGTAACAAAATGTTTTCAACAAGTTCAAGGTGTTGACTACGATGAGATTTTCTCACTCGTATCGATGCTTAAAAGTCTGTCCGAATCATGTTAGCAAATTGCCGCATTTTATGAAATCTAGCAAATGGATAAACAAAGTTGCATTCCTTAAAGGATTTATTAAAGAAAGAGTTATATATGATGCAACCAGAAGGTTTTGTCAATCCTAAAGGTGCTAACAAAATATGCAAGCTCCAGCGATCCATCTATGGACTGGTGCAAGCATCTCGGAGTTGGAATATACGCTTTGATAAGTTGATCAAACCATATAGTTTTATACAGACTTGCGGTGAAGCCTGTATTTACGAGAAAGTGAGTGGGAGCACTACAGCATTTCTGATAAGTATATGTAAATGACATATTGTTGATCGGAAATAATGTAGAATTATTCTGTAAAGCATAAAGGAGTGTTTGAAAGGAGTTTTTCAAAGAAAGACCTCGGTGAAGCTGCTTACATATTGAGCATCAAGATCTATAGAGATAGATCAAGACGCTTGATAAGTTTTTCAATGAGTACATACCTTGACAAGATTTTGAAGTAGTTCAAAATGGAACAGTCAAAGAAAGAGTTCTTGCCTGTGTTACAAGGTGTGAAATCGAGTAAGACTCAAAGCCCGACCACGGCAGAAGATACAAAGAGAATTAAAGTCATTCCCTATGCCTCAACCATAGGTTCTATAAAGTATGCCATGCTGTGTACCAGATCTATTGTATACCCTACACTGTTTTTGGCAAGGGAGTACAATAGTGATCTAGGACTAGATCACTGGACAGCGGTCAAAATTATTCTTAGTGGAATAAGGATATGTTTCTCAATTATGGAGGTGACAAAAGGTTCGTCGTAAAGAGTTACGTCGATTCAAGCTTTGACACCGATCTGGATGACTCTAAGTCTCGATCTAGATACATATTGAAAGTGGGAGCAATTAGCTAGAGTAGCTCTGTGCAGAGCATTGTTGACATAGAAATTTGCAAAATACATACGGATCTGAATATGGCAGACCCGTTGACTAAACTTCTCTCACAAGCAAAACATGATCACACCTTAGTACTCTTTGGGTGTTAATCACATAGCGATGTGAACTAGATTATTGACTCTAGTAAACCCTTTGGGTGTTGATCACATGACGATGTGAACTATGGGTGTTAATCACATGGTGATGTAAACTATTGATGTTAAATCACATGGCGATGTGATCTAGATTATTGACTCTAGTGCAAGTGGGAGACTGAAGGAAATATGCCCTAGAGGAAATAATAAAGTTATTATTTGTTCCCTTATTTCATGATAAATGTTTATTATTCATGCTAGAATTGTATTAACCGAAGACATAATACATGTGTGAATACATAGACAAACATAGTGTCACTAGTATGCCTCTACTTGACTAGCTCATTGATCAAAGATGGTTAAGTTTCCTAACCATAGACATGAGTTGTTATTTGATCAATGGGATCACATCATTAGGAGAATGATGTGATTGACTTGACCCATTCCGTTAGCTTAGCACTTGATCGTTTGTTTACTGATATTGCTTTCTTCATGACTTATACATGTTCTTATGACTATGAGATTATGCAACTCCCGAATACCGGAGGAACACTTTGTGTGCTACCAAACGTCACAACGTAACTTGGTGATTATAAAGGTCCTCTACAGGTGTCTCCGATGGTACTTGCTGAGTTGGCATAGATCAAGATTAGGATTTGTCACTCCGATTGTCGGAGAGGTATCTCTGGGCCCTCTCGGTAATTGATACGTCTCCAACGTATGTATATTTTTTGATTGCTCCATGCTATATTATCTACTGTTTTGGACATTATTGGGCTTTATTATCCACTTTTATATTATTTTTGGGACTAACCTATTAACTGGAGGCCCAGCCCAGAATTGTTGTTTTTTTGCCTGTTTTAGGGTTTCGAAGAAAAGGAATATCAAACGGAGTCCAAATGGAATGAAACCTTCGGGAACGTGATTTTCTCAACGAATAAGACCCAGGAGACATGGACCCTACGACAAGGCACGAGAGAGGAGGCCACGAGGTAGGGGGCGCGCCTGCCTACCCCAGGCGTGCCCTCCACCCTCGTGGGCCCCCTATTGCTCCACCGACGTACTCCTTCCTCCTATATATATCCACGTACCCCCAAACGATCAGATACGAAGCCAAAACCCTAATTCCACCGCTGTAACTTTCCGTATTCACGAGATCCCATCTTGGGGCCTGTTCCGGAACTCCGCCGGAGGGGGCATCGATCATGGAGGGCTTCTACATCAACACCATAGCCTCTCCGATGAAGTGTGAGTAGTTTACTTCAGACCTACGGGTCCATAGTTAGTAGCTAGATGGCTTCTTCTCTCTTTTTGGATCTCAATACAACGTTCTCCCCCTCTCTTGTGGAGATCTATTCGATGTAATCTTCTTTTTGCGGTGTGTTTGTTGAGACCGATGAATTGTGGGTTTATGATCAAGTCTATCTATGAATAATATTTGAATCTTCTCTGAATTATTTTATGTATGATTGGTTATCTTTGCAAGTCTCTTTGAATTATCAGTTTGGTTTGGCCTACTAGATTGATCTTTCTTGCAATGGGAGAAGTGCTTAGCTTTGGGTTCAATCTTGCGGTGTCCTTTCCCAGTGACAGTAGGGGCAGCAAGGCATGTATTGTATTGTTTCCATCGAGGATAACAAGATGGTGTTTTCTTCATATTGCATGAGTCTTTCCCTCTACATCATGTCATCTTGCTTAAGGCGTTACTCTGTTTTTAACTTAACACTCTAGATGCATGTTGGATAGCGGTCGATGAGTGGAGTAATAGTAGTAGATGCAGGCAGGAGTCGGTCTACTTGTCTCGGACGTGATGCCTATATACATGATCATACCTAGATATTCTCATAACTATGCTCAATTCTGTCAATTGCTCAACAGTAATTTGTTCACCCACCATAGAATACTTATGCTCTTGAGAGAAGCCACTAGTGAAACTTATGGTCCCCGGGTCTATCTTTATCATATTGATCTCCTACTACTTAGTTATTCCTTTGCTATTTACTTTTCCTTTATTTTACTTTGCATCTTTATCATAAAAATACCAAAAATATTATCTTTATCATATCTATCAGATCTCACTCTCGTAAGTGGCCTTATAGGGATTGACAACCCCTATTTGCGTTGGTTGCGAGGATTTATTTGTTTTGTGCAGGTACGAGGGACTAGTGCGTAGCCTCCTACTGGATTGATACCTTGGTTCACAAAAACTGAGGGAAATACTTACGCTACTTTGCTGCATCATCCCTTCCTCTTCGGGGAAAACCAACGCAGTGCTCAAGAGGTAGCAAGAAGGATTTCTGGCACCGATGCCGGGGAGGTCTACGCAAAAGTCAACATACGAAGTACCGATCACATACCCTTATCTCTCTATCCTCCCTCTCTTTTATTTGCCCTCTCTCTCTATCCTCCCCCTCTTTCTCTATTTGCCTCTTTTTGCCCGCTTGCTTTTTGTTTGCTGATGTGTTAGTTTGCTTGCTTGTCACGATGGCTCAAGATAATACTAAATTGTGTGACTTCACCAATACCAACAACAATGATTTTATTAGCACTCTGATTGCTCCTCTTACAGATGCTGAATCTTGTGAAATTAATACTGCTTTGCTGAATCTTGTCATGAAAGATCCGTTTTCCGGCCTTCCTAGTGAAGATGCCGCTACCCATCTAAATAGCTTCGTTGATTTGTGTGATATGCAAAAGAACAAAGATGTGGATAATGATATTGTTAAATTGAAGCTATTTCCTTTTTCGCTTAGAGATCGTGCTAAAGCTTGGTTTTTGTCTTTGCCTAAAAATAGTATTGATTCATGGAACAAGTGCAAAGATGCTTTTATCTCTAAGTATTTTCCTCCTGCTAAGACCATCTCTCTTAGAAACGATATTATGAATTTTAAGCAACTTGATCATGAACATGTTGCACAAGCTTGGGAGAGAATGAAACTAATGATACGTAATTGCCCTACTCATGGTCTAAATTTGTGGATGCTTATACAAGAAATTTATGCCGGATTGAATTTTGCTTCTAGAAATGTTTTAGATTCGGCCGCGGGAGGCACTTTTATGGAAATCACTTTAGGAGAAGCTACTAAACTCCTAGATAATATTATGGTTAATTATTCTCAATGGCATACTGAAAGATCTACTAATAAAAAGGTGCATGCGATAGAAGAAATTAATGTTTTGAGTGGAAAGATGGATGAACTTATGAAATTATTTTCTAATAAGAGTGTTTCTTATGATTCTAATGATATGTCCTTGTCTACTTTGATTGAGAATAATAATGAATCTATGGATGTGAATTTTGTTGGTAGGAACAATTTTGGTAACAACGCGTATAGAGGAAATTTCAACCCTATGCCTTATCCTAGTAATTCCTCTAATAATTATGGTAATTCCTACAACAATTCTTATGGAAATTTTGATAATATGCCCTCTGATTTTGAATCTAATATTAAAGAATTTATTACTTCGCAAAAGAATTTTAATGCTATGATTGAAGAAAAATTGCTTAAGATTGATGATTTGGCTAGGAACATTGATAGAATTTCTCTTGATGTTGATTCTTTGAAACTTAGATCTATTCCACCTAAGCATGATATCAATGAGTCTCTCAAAGCCATGAGAATTTCCATTGATGAGTGCAAAGAAAGAACCGCTAGGATGCGTGCTAAGAAAGATGCCTTTATAAGAGTATGTTCTTCTAGTTGCTATGAAAATAAAGATGAAGATCTAAAAGTTATTGATCTTTCCCCTATTAAATCTTTGTTTTTCAATATGAATATTGATAATGATGGGACTGAATATGATCCACCTTTACCTAGAAGGCGTTCTAAGAATTCGGAATTTGTTGATCTTGATGCTAAAATTGATAAAAGTGGGATTGAAGAAATTAAAACCCTAGATGTTGCTAAACCCACTATTATGGATTTCAAGGAATTTAACTATGAAAATTGCTCTTTGATTGATTGTATTTCCTTGTTGCAATCGGTGCTAAATTATCCTCATGCTTATAGTCAAAATAAAGCGTTTACTAAACATATCGTTGATGCCTTGATGCAATCTTATGAAGAAAAACTTGAATTGGAAGTTTCTATCCCTAGAAAACTTTATGATGAGTGGGAACCAACTATTAAAATTAAAATTAAAGATCATGAATGCTATGCTTTATGTGATTTGGGTGCTAGTGTTTCCACGATTCCAAAGACTGTGTGATTTGTTAGGTTTCCATGATTTTGATGATTGCTCTCTAAACTTGCACCTTGCGGATTCCACTATTAAGAAACCTATGGGAAGAATTAATGACGTTCTTATTGTTGCAAATAGAAATTATGTGCCCGTAGATTTTATTGTTCTTGACATAGATTACAATCCTTCATGTCCTATTATTCTTGGTAGACCTTTCCTTAGAACGATTGGTGCAATTATTGATATGAAGGAAGGAAATATTAGATTCCAATTTCCATTAAGGAAAGGCATGGAACACTTTCCTAGAAAGAAAATTATATTACCTTATGAATCTATTATGAGAGCCACTTATGGATTGCCTACCAAAGATGGCAATACCTAGATCTATTCTTACTTGTTATGCCTAGCTAGGGGCGTTAAACGATAGCGCTTGTTGGGAGGCAACCCAATTTTATTTTTATTCCTTGCTTTTTGATCCTGTTTAGTAATAAATAAATTATCTAGCCTCTGTTTTGATTGTGTTTTTTGTGTTTAATTAGTGTTTGTGCCAAGTAGAACCGTTGGGAAGACTTGGGGAAAGTCTTGTTGAACTTGCTGTAAAAAAACAGAAACTTTAGCACTCACGAGAACTGCTGCCATTTTTATTTGAAAAGTGATATTTAGTTAATTCTTTTTGCAGATTATTAATAGATAAATTCCTCACGTCCAGAAATTTATTTTAGAATTTTTGGGGTTCCAGATCTTGCGCTAGATACATATTACTACAGACTGTTCTGTTTTTGACAGATTCTGTTTTCGTGTGTTGTTTGCTTATTTTGATGAATCTATGGCTAGTAAAATACTCCCTCCGTTCCAAATTACTCGTCGCAGAAATGGATGTATCTAGAGCTAAAATACATCTAGATACATCCATACCTGTGACGAGTAATTCGGAACAGAGGGAGTAGTTTATAAACCATAGAGAAGTTGGAATACAGTAGGTATAACACCAATATAAATAAAGAATGAGTTCATTACAGTACCTTGAAGTGGTCTTTTATTTTCTTCCGCTAACAGAGCTCACGAGATTTTCTACTTTAAGTTTTGTGTTGTGAAGTTTTCAAGTTTTGGGTAAAGATTTGATGGATTATGGAACAAGGAGTGGCAAGAGCCTAAGCTTGGGGATGCCCATGACACCCCCAAGATAATCTAAGGACACCTAAAAGCCAAAGTTTGGGGATGCCCCGGAAGGCATCCCCTCTTTCGTCTACTTCTATCGGTAACTTTACTTGGAGCTATATTTTTATTCGCCACATGATATGTGTTTTGCTTGGAGCATCTTTTATGATTTGAGTCTTTGCTTGTTAGTTTACCACAATCATCCTTGCTGTACACACCTTTTGAGAGAGCCATACATGATTTGGAATTTGTTAGAATACTCTATGTGCTTCACTTATATCTTTTGAGTTATATAATTTTGCTCTAGTGCTTCACTTATATGTTTTAGAGCACGGTGGTGGATTCGTTTTATAGAAACTATTGATCTCTCATGATTCACTTAGATTATTTTGAGAGTCTTAAATAGCATGGTAATTTTCTTAAAATCCTAATATGCTTGGTATACAAGATTAATAATAAAACTTTCTTATGAGTGTGTTGAATACTATGAGAAGTTTGATACTTGATAATTGTTTTGAGATATGAAGATGGTGATATTAAAGTTGTGTTAGTTGAGTAGTTGTGAATTTGAGAAATACTTGTGTTGAAGCTTGTGATTCCCGTAGCATGCACGTATGGTGAACCGTTATGTGGTGAAGTCGGAGCATGATTTATTTATTGATTTTCTTCCTTATGAGTGGCGGTCGGGGACGAGCGATGGTCTTTCCCTACCAATCTATCCCCCTAGGAGCATGCGCGTAATACTTTGCTTTGATAACTTGTAGATTTTTGCAATAAGTATATGAGTTCTTTATGACTAATGTTGAGTCCATGGATTATACACACTCTCACCCTTCCAACTTTGCTAGCCTCTCTAATACCGCACACCTTTCACCGGTATCATACACCCACCATATACCTTCCTCAAAACAGCCACCATACCTACCTATTATGGCATTTCCATAGCCATTCCGAGATATATTGCCATGCAACTTTCCACCGTTCCATTTATTATGACACACTCCATCATTGTCATATTGCTTAGCATGATCATGTAGTCGACATCGTATTTGTGGCAGAGCCACCGTTCAAAATTCTTTCATACATGTCACTCATGAGTCATTGCATATCCCGCTACACCGCCGGAGGCATTCATATAGTCATATTTTGTTCTAAGTATCGAGTTGTAATTCTTGAGTTGTAAGAAAAATAAAAGTGTGATGATCATCATTATTAGAGCATTGTCCCAGTGAGGAAAGGATGATGGAGACTATGATTCCCCCACAAGTCGGGATGAGACTCCAGACGAAAAAAAGAGGCCATAAAAAAGGGAAAAGGCCCAAATAAAAAAATGAGAGAAAAAGAGAGAAGGAACAATGCTACTATCCTTTTACAACACTTGTGCTTCAAATTAGCACCATGATCTTCATAGTAGAGAGTCTCTCATGTTATCACTTTCATATACTAGTGGGAATTTTTCATTATAGAACTTGTCTTGTATATTCCAATGATGGGCTTCCTCAAATTGCCCTAGGTCTTCATGAGCAAGCAAGTTGGATGCACGCCCACTTAGTTTCTTTTTGAGCTTTCATATACTTATAGCTCTAGCGCATCCGTTGCATGGCAATCCCTACTCACTCACATTGATATCTATTGATGGGCATCTCCATGGCCCGTTGATACACCTAGTTGATGTGAGACTATCTTCTCCCATTTTGTCTTCTCCACAACCACCATTCTATTCCACCTATAGTGCTATGTCCATGGCTCACGCTCATGTATTGCGTGAAAATTGAATATTTTTTTTGAGAATGTCAAAAGTATGAAACAATTGCTTGGCTTGTCATCGGGGTTGTGCATGATTTAAATATTTTGTGTGGTGAATATGGAGCATAGCCAGACTATATGATTTTGCAGGGATAACTTTCTTTAGCCATGTTATTTTGAGAAGACATAATTGCGTAGTTAGTATGCTTGAAGTATTATTATTTTTATGTCAATATGAACTTTTGTCTTGAATCTTTCGGATCTGAATATTCATACCACAATTAAGAAGAATTACATTAAAATTATGCCAAGTAGCACTCCGCATCAAAATTCTGTTTTTATCATTTACCTACTCGAGGACGAGCAGGAATTAAGCTTGGGGATGCTTGATACGTCTCCAACGTATCTATAATTTTTGATTGCTCCATGCTATATTATCTACTGTTTTGGACATTATTGGGCTTTATTATCCACTTTTATATTATTTTTGGGACTAACCTATTAACCGGAGGCCCAGCCCAGAATTGCTGTTTTTTGCCTGTTTTAGGGTTTCGAAGAAAAGGAATATCAAACAGAGTACAAACAGAATGAAACCTTCGGGAACGTGATTTTCTCAACGAATAAGACCCAGGAGACTTGGACCCTACGTCAAGGCACAAGAGAGGAGGCCACGAGGTAGGGGGGCGCGCCTGCCTACCCTAGGCGCGCCCTCCACCCTCGTGGGCCCCCTGTTGCTCCACCGACGTACTCCTTCCTCCTATATATATCCATGTACCCCCAAATGATCAGATACGGAGCCAAAACCCTAATTCCACCACCATAACTTTCTGTATCCACGAGATCCCATCTTGGGGCCTGTTCCGGAGCTCCGCCGGAGGGGGCATCGATCATGGAGGTCTTCTACATCAACACCATAGCCTCTCCGATGAAGTGTGAGTAGTTTACTTCAGACCTACGGGTCCGTAGTTAGTAGCTAGATGACTTCTTCTCTCTTTTTGGATATCAATACAATGTTCTCCCCCTCTCTTGTGGAGATCTATTCGATGTAATCTTCTTTTTGCGGTGTGTTTGTTGAGACCGATGAATTGTGGGTTTATGATCATGTCTATCTATGAATAATATTTGAATCTTCTCTGAATTCTTTTATGTATGATTGGTTATCTTTGCAAGTCTCTTCGAATTATCAGTTTGGTTTGGCCTACTAGATTGATCTTTCTTGCAACGGGAGAAGTGCTTAGCTTTGGGTTCAATCTCGCGGTGTCCTTTCCCAGTGACAGTAGGGGCAGCAAGGCACGTATTGTATTGTTGCCATCGAGGATAACAAGATGGGGTTTTCTTCATATTGCATGAGTCTATCCCTCTACATCATGTCATCTTGCTTAAGGTGTTACTCTATTTTTAACTTAATACTCTAGATGCATGCTGGATAGCGGTCGATGAGTGGAGTAATAGTAGTAGATGCAGGCAGGAGTCGGTCTACTTGTCTCGGACGTGATGCCTATATACATGATCATACCTAGATATTCTCATAACTATGCTCAATTCTGTCAATTTCTCAACAGTAATTTGTTCACCCACCATAGAATACTTATGCTCTCGAGAGAAGCCACTAGTTAAACCTATGCCCCCGGGTCTATCTTTATCATATTGATCTCCTACTATGTAGTTATTTCCTTTGCTATTTACTTTGCCTTTATTTTACTTTGCATCTTTATCATAAAAATACCAAAAATATTATCTTTATCATATCTATCAGATCTCACTCTCGTAAGTGGCCTTATAGGGATTGACAACCCCTATTTGCGTTGGTTGAGAGGATTTATTTGTTTTGTGCAGGTATGAGGGACTAGCGCGTAGCCTCCTACTGGATTGATACCTTGGTTCTCAAAAACTGAGGGAAATACTTACGCTACTTTGCTGCATCATCCCTTCCTCTTCGGGGAAAACCAACGCAGTGCTCAAGAGGTAGCAGTAATACACATCACTATAAGCCTTGCAAGCATGATAACTAATGACTTAGTTACCGGGTGATGTATTACGGAACGAGTAAAGAGACTTGCCGGTAACGAGATTGAACTAGGTATTGGATACCGACGATCGAATCTCGGGCAAGTAACATACCAATGACAAAGAGAACAATGTATAGTGTTGTGCGGTTTGACCGATAAAGATCTTCGTAGAATATGTAGGAACCAATATGAGCATCCAGGTTCCGCTATTGGTTATTGACCGGAGACGTGTCTCGGTCATGTCTACATAGTTCTCGAACCCGTAGGGTCCGCACGCTTAAAGTTCTATGACGATCGATTTTATGAGTTTATATGTTTTGATGTACCGAAGGTAGTTTGGAGTCCCGGATGTGATCACGGAAATGACAAGGAGTCTCAAAATGGTCGAGACATAAAGATTGATATATTGGAAGCCTACATTTGGACATCGGAATAGTTCCGGATGAAATCGGGATTTTACCGGAGTACCGGAGGGGTTACCGGAACCCCCCGGGGACTAATGGGCCTTGTTGGGCCATAAGGGAAAGAGAGAGGGCCCGGCCTAGGGCAGGCAGGGCGCCCCCTTCCCCTGTCCGAATTGGACTAGGAGAAGGGGGCGGCGCCCCCCTTTCCTTCTCTTTCTCTCCCTGCCTTTCCCCCTCCTAGTAGGAGTAGGAAAGGGAGGAATCCTACTCCTACTAGGAGGAGGATTCCTCCTCCTAGGCGCGACAACAAGGGCCGGCCGGCCTCCCCCTTCCTCCTTTATATACAGGGGCAGGGGGCACCTCTAGACACACAAGTTGATCTGTTGATCTCTCCCAGCCGTGTGTGGTGCCCCCCTCCACCATAATCCACCTCGATCACATCATAGCGGTGCTTAGGCGAAGCCCTGCGTCGGTAGCATTATCATCACCGTCATCACGCCGTCGTGCTGACGGAACTCTCCCTCGAAGCTCTGCTAGATCGGAGTTCGTGGGACGTCATCGAGCTGAACGTGTGCTGAACTCGGAGGTGCCGTACGTTCGGTACTTGGATCGGTCAGATCATGAAGACATGTGACTACATCAACCACGTTGTGCTAATGCTTCCGCTTTCGGTCTATGACGGCACGTGGACAACACTCTCCCCTCTCGTTGCTATGCATCACCATGATCATGTGTGTGCGTGGGATTTTTTTTGAAATTACTACGTTCCCCAACACCACCACCCGATAGGGCAAGTCCGCCTCCCTGACACCTTTGGCCAACGCGACAACTACCGCACCGAGCTCATCGACTTCGACGTCGCTCACATCCATCTGCCGTACAACGCAATCCTTGGATACCCAACATTAGCCAAGTTCATGGAAGTGACCCACCATGGCTACAACGTCCTCAAGATGCCAGGAAGCGGCGAAATCATCACAGTCCCCTGCGAAGAAAGAGATGGGGTGTGTTCCTTGGAGCGCGCCTTCCAAGCCGCAGCGATCGGAGACCCCGATAGCGAGGGCGTCCAGTACCCTCCTGAGGCCATCCCCAAGAGGAAGAGGCAACTACTCCGCACAGGGCCTCAGGAGAGCGGCATCTCCAGCGGCGCCACTTCAAGATCGGCGCCCACACCTGGGGCGCCTCCCTCCCTCGCATAGGAAGGTTCGCCCGGCGCCCTCCTTGGGCGGAGCTCGGGGGCTCTCTTCTGGAGGGCCTCAGAGCTAGCCAACATCACGAGGGAGGCGCTCGAGCACCACGTGGAGGCGTGCTTCGCTGCATGTTTCCCTCAAGAGAGCGCTGGGCGAGAAGCGCCCGGTGCTCAGGAGTTCATCATCAAGGCTACCCAGGAGCTTCAAGAAGCAAGGACCATGCGCGGCGACCACCGCCCACACCAGGCGCAGCTCCCCATCCTGGCGAAGACGGCGGGCTGCGCGTCTGCGTCGACATTCCAGGGCTCAACAGGGCCGCATCTCAGGAGCGCTTCTGGCCTTCGTGCGCTGGCCGGTGTGAGGGTCCACCTCACAGCTATGTTCGCATGCCATTTAGCTTGCCGAACACGGTTGTCGCCTATCAGCATCATCTCCGAAGCATCCTGGCTGCTCAGGAGGCCAGGCATCATGCAGTCCGAGCGGAGATGGCGATCGTCCTCAAGGAACCACCCGAGCCCCCAGAGCCACCCGAGGCTCAGGGTTCTGGCGGCTCGTGAGGAGCGACCCTCCAACATGCATCATCAGCTACTCCAACACTCATTCGACCACGAAACCAGGTGACATTTTACGGTTTATTCAGCTGGGAGCGCCCCTCGGGCTGCTGATGTCTACTACACAACCTTCTTCTTGTAGACGTTGTTGGGCCTCCAAGTGCAGAGGTTTGTAGGACAGTAGCAAATTTCCCTCAAGTGGATGACCTAAGGTTTATCAATCCGTAGGAGGCGTAGGATGAAGATGGTCTCTCTCAAGCAACTCTGCAACCAAATAACAAAGAGTCTCTTATGTCCCCAACACACCCAATACAATGGTAAATTGTATAGGTGCACTAGTTCGGCGAAGAGATGGTGATACAAGTGGTATATGGATAGTAGATAAAGGTATTTGTAATCTGAAATTATAAAAACAGCAAGGTAACAAATGATAAAAGTGAGCGTAAACGGTATTGCAATGTGTGGAAATAAGGCCTAGGGTTCATACTTTCATTAGTGCAAGTCCTCTCAACAATACTAACATAATTGGATCATAAAACTATCCCTCAACATGCAACAAAGAGTCACTCCGAAGTCACTAATAGCGGAGAACGAACGAAGAGATTATGGTAGGGTACGAAACCACCTCAAAGTTATTCTTTCCAATCAATCCGTTGGGCTATTCCTATAGGTGTCACAAACAACCCTAGAGTTCGTACTAGAATAACACCTTAAGACACAAATCAACCAAAACCCTAATGTCACCTAGACACTCCAATGTCACCTCAAGTATCCGTGGGCGTGATTATACGATATGCATCACACAATCTCAGATTCATCTATTCAACCAACACAAAGGACCTCAAAGAGTGCCCCAAAGTTTCTACCGAAGAATCACGACGAAAACGTGTGCCAACCCCTATGCATAGGTTCATGGGCGGAACCCGCAAGTTGGTCACCAAAACATACATCAAGTGGCACGTGGTATCCCATTGTCACCACAGATATCCACGGCAAGACATACATCAAGTGTTCTCAAATCTTTAAAGACTCAATACGATAATATAACTTCAAAGGGGAAAATCAATTCATTACAAGAGAGAAGAGGGGGAGGAGAAACATAGGATCCAACTATAATAGCAAAGCTCGCGATACATCAAGATCGTGTCAAATCAAGAATACGGGACAGAGAGATCAAACACATAGCTACTAGTACATACCCTCAGCCCCGAGGGAGAACTACTCCCTCCTCGTCATGGAGAGCACCGGGATGATGAAGATGGCCACCGGAGAGGGATTGCGCCCTCCACCAGGGTGCCGGAACGGGTCTAGATTGGTTTTTGGTGGCTACAGAGGCTTCTGGCGGCGGAACTCCCGATCTATTGTGCGTTTTGGAAGTTTTAGGGTATATGGAGTTATATAGGCAGAAGAAGCACGTCAGGGGATCCACAAGGGCCCCGCGAGGCAGGGGGCGGGCCCCTACCCTCGTGGGCTCCTCCTTCCTTCCTTGACGTGGGGTCCAAGTCCATCGGGTGGCTTTCGTTCCAAAAATAACTTCTCTAGTTGATTTCATTCCGTTTCGACTCCGTCTGATATTCCTTTTCTTCAAAACACTGAAATAGGAATAAAACAACAAATCTAGGCTGGGCCTCCGGTTAATAGGTTAGTCCCGAAAGTAATATAAAAGTGGATAATAAAGCCCAATATTGCCCAAAACAGTAGATAATATAGCATGGAGCAATCAAAAATTATATATACGTTGGAGACGTATCAAGCATCCCCAAGCTTAATTCCTGCTCGTCCTCGAGTAGGTAAATGATAAAAAAGATAATTTTTGATGTGGAATGCTAGTTGGCATAATTTCAATGTAATTCTTCTTACTTGTGATATGAATATTTAGATCCATAAGATTCAAGACAAAAGTTCATATTGACATAGAAATAATAATACTTCAAGCATACTAACTAAGCAATTATGTCTTCTCAAAATAACATGGCCAAAGAAAGCTATCCCTACAAAATCATATAGTCTGGCTATGCTCTATCTTCACCACACAAAATATTTAAATCATGCACAACCCCGATGACAAGCCAAGCAATTGTTTCATACTTTTGATGTTCTCAAACTTTTTCAATCTTCACGCAATACATGAGCGTGAGCCATGGACATAGCACTATAGGTGGAATAGAATGGTGGTTGTGGAGAGGACAAAAAGGAAGAAGATAGTCTCACATCGACTAGGCGTATCAACGGGCTATGGAGATGCCCATCAATAGATATCAATGTGAGTGAGTAGGGATTGCCATGCAACGGATGCACTAGAGCTATAAGTATATGAAAGCTCAACAAAAGAAACTAGTGGGTGTGCATCCAACTCGCTTGCTCGCGAAGACCTAGGGCATTTTGAGGAAGCCCATCATTCGAATATACAAGCCAAGTTCTATAATGAAAGATTTCCACTAGTATATGAAAGTGACAACATAGGAGACTCTCTATCATGAAGATCATGGTGCTACTTTGAAGCACAAGTGTGGTAAAAGGATAGTAGCATTGTCCCCCCTTTTTTGGCCTTTCTTTTTTTATTTGGCCTTCATTTTTTTTATTTGGCATTTTATTGGGACAATGCTCTATTGAATGATGATCATCACACTTCTATTTATTTACAACTCAATGATACAACTCGATACTAGAACAAAGTATGACTCTATATGAATGCCTCCGGCGGTGTACCAGGATATGTAATGAATCAAGAGTGACAAGTATGAAAGAATTATGAACAGTGGCTTTGCCACAAATACTATGTCAACTACATGATCATGCTAAGCAATATGACAATGATGAATGTGTCATGATGAACGGAATGGTGGAAAGTTGCATGGCAATATATCTCGGAATGGCTATGGAAATGCCATAATAGGTACGTATGGTGGCTGTTTTGAGGAAGGTATATGGTGGGTTTATGGTACCGGCGAAAGTTGCGCGGTACTAGAGAGGCTAGCAATGGTGGAAGGGTGAGAGTGTGTATAATCCATGGACTCAACATTAGTCATAAAGAACTCACATACTTATTGCAAAAATCTATTAGTTATCGAAACAAAGTACTACGTGCATGCTCCTAGGGGGATAGATTGGTAGGAAAAGACCATCGCTCGTCCCCGACCGCCACTCATAAGGAAGACAATCAATAAATAAATCATGCTCCGACTTCATCACATAACGGTTCACCATACGTGCATGCTATGGGAATCGCAAACTTCAACACAAGTATTTCTCAAATTCACAACTACTCAACCAGCATGACTCTAATATTATCATCCTCATATCTCAAAACAATTATCAGGCATCAAACTTCTCATAGTATTGAACACACTCATAAGAGAATTTTATTATTCTTGAATACCTAGCATATTAGGATTTTAAGCAAATTACCATGATATTAAGACTCTCAAAGTAATATAAGTGAAGCATGAGAGTTCATCTATTTCTTCAAAATAAAACTACCACCATGCTCTAAAAGATATAAGTGAAGCACTAGAGCAAGTAACAAACTACTCCGAAAGATATAAGTGAAGATCAATGAGTAGTTGAATAATTATGCAACTATGTGAAGACTATCTAACATTAAATAATTTAAGATCTTGGTATTCTGTTCAAATAGCAAGCAAAGCAAAATAAAATGACATTCTAAGAATGGCAAACATCATGTGAAGAAGCAAAAACTTAGGATCAACCGAAACTAACCGATAATTGTTGAAGAAGAAAGGTGGGATGCCAACTGGGGCATCCCCAAGCTTAGATGCTTGAGACTTCTTGAAATATTATCTTGGGGTGCCTTGGGCATCCCCAAGCTTGAGATTTTGTGTCTCCTTAATTCATCTCATATCAAGGTCTCCCTAAATCTCAAAAGCTTCATCCACACAAAACTCAACAAGGACTCGTGAGATAAGTTAGTATAAACCGTTGCCAAAACCATATCATACTCTACTGTAGCAAATCACTAAAATTATTATTCAACATTGCATACTAAATGCCTCTGCATATTTAATAGTCCTATCCTCAAATAGAATCGTTAAAGAAGCAAACATATGCAAACAATGCAAACATAACAGCAATCTGCCTAAACAGGATAGTCTGTAAAGAATGCTGCAACATCCATACTTCCCTAGCTCCAAAAATTATGAAAGAAAATTCCCACTGTAGTAAATTTATCAGAGCTTAATATTCAAAAGGTTTCAACATTTTATCACATTCTGACTTTTCTAGGGAATTAGTGCAACAGCGGTAAACTTTCTGTTTTCAAACAGCAACATGTATACTTGTAACATAGGCATAGTAAAGGCTTCAATGCCACTTTTATTGAAATAAAAGATGAAAAACATTGTTCTAAATAACAGCAAGCAAATCTTAACAAAATAAATTGACGCTCCAAGCAAAATACATATCATGTGGTGAATAAAAATATAGCTCCAAGTAAAGTTACCGATGAACAAAGACGAAAGAGGGGATGCCTTCCGGGGAATCCCCAAGCTTAGGATTTTGGCTATCCTTGAATATTACCTTGGGGTGCCTCAGGCATCCCCAATATTAGGCTCTTACCACTCCTTATTCCATAGTCTATCGAATCCTTACCCAAAACTTGAAAACTTCACAACACAAAACTTAAAGTAGAAAACTCGTGAGCTCCGTTAGCGAAAGAAAACAAAACACCACTTCAAGGTACTGTAATGAACTCATTCTTTATTTATATTTGTGTTAAACCTACTGTATTCCAACTTTTCTATGGTTTATAAACTCTTTTACTAGCCATAGATTCATCAAAATAAGTAAATAACACATCGAAAACAGAATCTGTCAAAAACAGAACAGTCTGTAGTAATCTGAATCAAACGTATACTTCTGGAACTCATAAAATTATCAAATAAATTGCTGGACCTGAGGAATTTATCTATTAATCATCTTCAAAAATAATTAACTAAATAGCACTCTCCAAATAAAAATGGCAGCAATTATCGTGAGCGCTAAAGTTTGTGTTTTTTACAGCATGATCAACAAGACTTTCCCAAGGTCTTCCCAAAGGTTCTACTTGGAACAAACACTAATTAAAAGCATAAAACCACATCTAAACAGAGTCTAGATGAATTATTTATTACTAAACAGGAACAAAAAGCAAGGAACAAAAATAAAATTGGGTTGCCTCCCAACAAGCGTTATCGTTTAATGCCCCTAGCTAGGCATGATGATTTTAATGATGCTCACATAAAGGATAAGAATTGAAACATAAAGAGAGCATCATGAAGAATATGACTAGCACATTTAAGCCTAACCCACTTCCTATGCATAGGGATTTTGTGAGCAAACAACTTATGGGAACAATAATCAACTAGCATAGGAAGGCAAAACAAGCATAACTTCAAAACTTTAAGCACATAGAGAGGAAACTTGATATTATTGCAATTCCTACAAGCATATATTCCTCCCTCATAATAATTTTCAGTAGCATCATGAATGAATTAAACAATATAACCAACACCTAAAGCATTCTTTTCATGATCTACAAGCATAGAAAATTTACTACTCTCCACACAAGCAAAATTCTTCTCATGAATAATAGTGGGAGCAAACTCAACAAAATAACTATCATGTGATTGAAAATTAAGATCAAGATGACAAGTTTCATGGTCATCATTATTCTTTAAAGCATACGTGTCATCACAATAATCATCATAGATAGGAGGCATGATTTCATCATAATAAATTTGCTCATCAAAACTTGGGGGACAAAAAATATCATCTTCATCGAACATAGCTTCCCAAAGCTTGTGGCTTTGCATATCATTAGCATCATGGATATTCAAGGAATTCATACTAACAACATTCAATCATGTTCATCATTCAAATATTTAGTGCCAAACATTTTATAGATTTCTTCTTCTAGCACTTGAGCACAATTTTCCTTTCCATCATACTCATGAAAGATATTAAAAAGGTGAAGCGTATGAGACAAACTCAATTCCTTTTTTATAGTTTTCTTTTATAAACTAAACTAGTGATAAAAGAAGAAACTAAAAGACTCGACTGCAAGATATAAAGATATACCTTCAAGCGCTAACCTCCCCGGTAACGGCGCCAGAAAAGAGCTTGATGTCTACTACACAACCTTCTTCTTGTAGACGTTGTTGGGCCTCCAAGTGCAGAGGTTTGTAGGACAGTAGCAAATTTCCCTCAAGTGGATGACCTAAGGTTTATCAATCTGTAGGAGGCGTAGGATGAAGATGATCTCTCTCAAGCAACCCTACAACCAAATAACAAAGAGTCAAGTGAGCGTAAACGGTATTGCAATGTGTGGAAATAAGGCCTAGGGTTCATACTTTCACTAGTGCAAGTCCTCTCAACAATACTAACATAATTGGATCATAAAACTATCCCTCAACATGCAACAAAGAGTCACTCCGAAGTAACTAATAGTGGAGAACGAACGAAGAGATTATGGTAGGGTACGAAACCACCTCAAAGTTATTCTTTCCAATCAATCCGTTGGGCTATTCCTATAGGTGTCACAAACAGCCCTAGAGTTCGTACTAGAATAAAACCTTAAGACACAAATCAGCCAAAACCCTAATGTCACCTAGATACTCCAATGTCACCTCAAGTATCCGTGGGCATGATTATACGATATGCATCACACAATCTCAGATTCATCTATTCAACCAACACAAAGGACCTCAAAGAGTGCCCCAAAGTTTCTACCAGAGAATCACGACGAAAACGTGTGCCAACCCCTATAATAGCAAAGCTCGCGATACATCAAGATCGTGCCAAATCAAGAACATGAGAGAGATAGAGAGATCAAACACATAGCTACTAGTACATACCCTCAGCCCCGAGGGAGAACTACTCCCTCCTCGTCATGGAGAGCACCGGGATGATGAAGATGGCCACCTGAGAGGGATTGCCCCCTCCGGCAGGGTGCCGGAACGGGTCTAGATTGGTTTTCGGTGGCTACGGAGGCTTCTGGCGGTGGAACTCCCGATCTATTGTGCATTTTGGAAGTTTTAGGGTATATGGAGTTATATAGGCAGAAGAAGCACGTCAGGGGAGCCACGAGGGCCCCACGAGGTAGGGGGCGCGCCCCAGGGGGGTGGGCGCGCCCCTACCCTCGTGAGCTCCTCCTTCCTTCCTTCCTTGACGTGGGGACGAAGTCCATCGGGTGGCTTTCGTTCCAAAAATAACTTCTCTAGTTGATTTCGTTCCGTTTCGACTCCGTCTGATATTCCTTTTCTTCAAAACACTGAAATAGGCGTAAAACAACAAATCTGGGCTGGGCCTCCGGTTAATAGGTTAGTCCCGAAAGTAATATAAAAGTGGATAATAAAGCCCAATATTGCCCAAAACAGTAGATAATATAGCATGGAGCAATCAAAAATTATAGATACATTGGAGACGTATCAACTGCATCATTCCCAGGTCGCATGGGCTCGCCCCTGCGGCGTGTATCTTTCTGCATATTTAGCTTACTGGAGGCGCCCCTCGGGCTGCATCATCCCCAGGCCACTCGGGTCCGTCCCAGTGGCATGCGTTGATCTCGCATCTATCTAAGCTAGCTGGTTCCCATGCATGAGTTATTTATAGTCATCACTTACTTGATTGTCACTCACCATGGCCGCCCGCGTCGTCGATCGGCCCCTTGCTCATCCCGCAACGGGGGCTACTCATGCTGGCACGACGCTTGTGCTCGGGTCCGTCCCTACAACGCTGACAAATCTGAGTGGTCGAGCTCTGGCTCGCGGCACACCCGCGCACATCACCTCACCAGGCCCTCAGTGCCTTCATCTTCTAGCGGAACGACTAGTGGCAAGCCGGCAAGCATGGTTGCAATTTGTACCCCTATTCGCGCTAACCTGCAGGAACCACCCGAGGGCGACAACAGGCGGTACCACGGGCTCCCTCTTTTCCCATGCAATTCACTTGCGCTTTAAAGGGGGGTTCCTAAGCATCGCGACTCAGGATCTATTACTGGCTCTCCAGCCCTCATCCCCTGGCCTTGACCACGGCATCGTGACCTGGCATACCAGCGACAACTGAGCTCGCTCGAGAGCCGGGACCCAAGGACGTAGAGCACACAGAAGAGCATGGGAAAGAGGGGAGGCTCGCACGGGCCTAACCTGGCTACATTATGGTCGTCGACGCACGAGTCTGGCACTGCACAAGGAATCAACTCTGGACTGCCAAGATAAGTTTCGCACCCAGGTCGGCCGAGCGCTATGGCATAAGATTCCCACCTATTGCAGCCTTGTTACGGCGACGCCGCCTCCCTTTCCTACCTTTAGGTAGCTGCTTGCACGCTAAAGGGGACCTCTTGAGCATCGCACCTCAGGAGCTCTTACTAGACCTCAGGCTGCTCACCTCCTGGCCTTGACCACGGCATCGCGACCTGGCATACCAGCGACGGCTGTAGCCTGCCTGGGGACCGGGACCTGTCGGCGTAGAGCACCAAGCTACCGTGAAGTTGGAAAGAGGACACCGAGCCGAAGCAGGACATGTATTCGTAAATCTTCATAATAAGGATGATATCAACAAAAGGCATTATAGACCCTTTACATGCCCCCCACGGGGTTCGTCTCGATTCCTCGCGGGAAACAAAAGAAGAAGGTTTCTAGGAGCCCTATCTACACGCGCCAACGCCGCCGGCACCATCATCAACAGTGGGCCACTGGAAGCCGGCGCCAACCCCATCCAGATCAGCGACGACGACGGCCGGACGCTGCGGCCGCACCGCGGGCATGGCGAGAGCTCGGGGGCACGTAGTTGTTGTCGCTCGTCTCCGGAGTCTCGTAGGGCTCGGGAGAGTCACTGGACTCCCAAGCGTCACCGCTGCTGCTGGAGGAACCGCTGGCGAGGCCAGCGGTAGGCCTGGCTCCTGCTGCTGCGCTGTCCCGACGACCCCCTCCAGGGAAGCACTCCAAGCGGCGGCCTTCCTCGTCGAAGACTTTGAAGAACATCATAGAGGTGTCGTCGTACTCGAAGTGGATGGCGAGGGCGCCCACCATACGGCAAACTCGGGCGACCTCACCCCAGCCGCGGGTCATGAAGATCTTGCCCGGGGAGATGACCTCGACCTCCGCCCCTGTCACCTGGGCATCACACTCGGCATGCTACAACCATAATTCGAGGGGACCCCTCGACGGCATCTCGGCGGAGAAGAACTGCGGGAAGCGAATCCAAGTGCGTAGAGGCATCGTCGCCCACATCACGAGTTCGTGCGAGGAGCCCTTGGCGTGGGTTCCTGGGGCGACGGTGCATGCCACCATGGCGCGGCGGCCGCGACGTGGATAGCGCTGGTCGCCGCCTTTGCCTCCGGAGCCCTCGGCCTAGGCATACAAGGGCAGTGGATACCCGGGGGGAGGCCGCTCACACTAAGGACTCGACACCTCCGGCCTCACGACTACGTTACGGCGGCGGGCCAACCTTTTTTTCGGCGGAAGAGGCCCCGGCTCGTCGCGGGGGGCTTTTCCCTTCTGTGCGGCTGAGAATCTTCGTACCGGCGCCATGGGTGTCGCTGCTAGCAATGAAGCAAGGAAGAAGAAGCGAACGGAACATGAAGAGATGAGCGAAGGGGATCTGCCCCCTCCTCATTTATAGCAGGAGAAGGCCAATCGGCGACCTCCGCGATCACAGGTAATGATGGTTTTCTGTGCATGCATCAGGGACTCGTCAAATCGAGCAGTTGCCGAGGCAGCATGGGGAAGCGGAGACGCCCACGTCCCATAAGTCGTCACACGTCAACCGAGGCCGCAGGCTGTTGCGGCCCGCAGCGCTCCGCACTTGCCCCTTGGCCTCGCCTCGAAGCCAAGTCCGAGCACGCCTTGGGCCCGGGGGCTACTGTTGGCGTCGTGGGAACGGGGGTCTCCAGACTTGCCTGCCTGCGGCCCACGGTGTGGCTCCACCAGCGGGCCTGTACGACCCATCTTCATCAGCAAACACTCAAGACCCACGCGAGGGGCCAAGCCTCGCGAGATGGACAACGCAAGATCTCCTTGGGGGCGGCCTCACTAGGCTGGCTCTGATAACCCACAAGTATAGGGGATCGCAACAGTTTTCGAGGGTAGAGTATTCAACCCAAATTTATTGATTCGACACAAGGGGAGCCAAAGAATATTCTCAAGTATTAGCAGCTGAGTTGTCAATTCAACCACACCTGGAAACTTAATATCTGCAGCAAAGTATTTAGTAGCAAAGTAATATGAATATATGATAGTAGTGGTAACGGTAGCAAAAGGTAACGGTAGCAAAAGTAATGTTTTTGGTATTTTGTAGTGATGATAGCAATAGCAACGGAAAAGTAAATAAGCGAAGAACAATATATGGAAAGCTCGTAGGCAATGGATCGATGATGGAGAACTATGCCGGATGCGGTTCATCATGTAACAGTCATAACCTAGGGTGACACAGAACTAGCTCCAATTCATCAATGTAATGTAGGCATGTATTCCGAATATAGTCATACTTTCTTATGGAAAAGAACTTGCATGACATCTTTTGTCCTACCCTCCCGTGGCAGCGGGGTCCTAATGGAAACTAAGGGATATTAAGGCCTGCTTTTAATAGAGTACCGGAACAAAGCATTAGCACATAGTGAATACATGAACTCCTCAAACTATGGTCATCACCGGTAAGTATCCTGATTATTGTCACTTCAGGGTTAACGGATCATAACACATAATAGGTGACTATAGACTTGCAAGATAGGATCAAGAGCTCTCATATATTGATGAAAACATAATAGGTTCAGATCTGAAATCATGGCACTCGGGCCCTAGTGACAAGCATTAAGCATAGCAAAGTCATAGCAACATCAATCTCAGAACATGGTGGATACTAGGGATCAAACCCTAACAAAACTAACTCGATTACATGATAGATCTCATCCAACCCATCACCGTCCAGCAAGCCTACGATGGAATTACTCACGCACGGCGGTGAGCATCATGAAATTGGTGATAGAGGATGGTTGATGATGACGATGGCGACGGATTCCCCTCTCCGGAGCCCCAAAGGACTCCAGGTCAGCCCTCCCGAGAGGTTTTAGGGCTTGGCGGCGGCTCCATATCGTAAAACGCGATGATTTCTTCTCTGTGATTTTTTTCTCCCCGAAACCAAATATATAGAGTTGGAGTTGAGGTCGGAGGAGTTCTAGGGGGCCCACGAGGTAGGGGGCGCGCCCTAAGGGGCAGGCGCGCCCCCACCCTCGTGGACAGGTGGTGGGCCCCCTAGTCTTCATCTTTTGCAAAGATTTTTTATTATTTCCGAATAGATGTTCCGTGAAGTTTCAGGTCATTCCGAGAACTTTTGTTTCTGCACATAAATAACACCATAGCAATTCTGCTGAAAACATCGTCAGTCCGGGTTAGTTCCATTCAAATCATGCAAGTTAGAGTCCAAAACAAGGGCAAAAGTGTTTGGAAAAGTAGATACGACGGAGACATATCAACTCCCCCAAGCTTAAACCTTTGCTTGTCCTCAAGCAATTCAGTTGATAAACTGAAAGTGATAAAGAAAAACTTTTACAAACTCTGTTTGCTCTTGTTGCTGTAAATATGTAAAGCCAGCATTTAAGTTTTCAACAAAGATTATGACTAACCACATTCACAATAACGCTTAGGTCTCAAGTTTACTCCTATCAATGGCATAATCAACTAGCGAGCAATAATAATAAATCTCGGATGACAACACTTTCTCAAAACAATCATAATATGATATAACAAGATGGTATCTCGCTGGCCCTTTCTAAGACCGTAAAACATAAATGCAGAGCACCTTTAAAGATCAAGGATTGACTAGACATTGTAATTCATGGTAAAAGAGATCCAGTCAAGTCATACTCAATGTAAACTAACCGTAATGAATGCAAATGACAGCGGTGCTCTCCAACTGGTGCTTTTTAATAAGAGGATGATGACTCAACATGAAAGTAAATAGATAGGCCCTTCGCAGAGGGAAGCAGGGATTTGTAGAGGTGCCAGAGCTTGGTTTTGAAACAGAGGTGAATAATATTTTGAGCGGTATACTTTCATTGTCAACATAACAACTAAGAGATGGAAATATCTTCCATGCTACACACATTATAGGCGGTTCCCAAACAGAATGGTAAAGTTTATACTCCCCCTTCCACCAACAAGCATCAATCCATGGCTTGCTCGAAACAACGAGTGCCTCCAACTAACAAGAGTCCCAGGGGGAGTTTTGTTTGCAATTATTTTGATTTAGTTTGCATAAAGCATGGGACTGGGCATCCCGGTGACCAACCATTTATCTCATGAGTGAGGAGCGGAGTCCACTCCTCTTGAGAATAACCCGCCTAACATGGAAGATACAGACAGCCCTAGTTGATACATGAGCTATTCGAGCATACAAAACATGATATTTATTTGAAGGTTTAGAGTTTGGCACATACAAATTTACTTGGAACGGTAGGTAGATACCTTATATAGGTAGGTATGGTGGAATCATATGGAATAACTTTGGGGTTTATGGACTAAGCTGGAATCTGCAAGCATTCAATAAACAGGAGAAGACAAGGCAATATGGGCTCTTTTGTCAGATCAACAATAATGCATATAAGAGCCACTTCAACAATTTAATTGTGGTCTTCTCCTATCGACCCCAAAGAAAAGAAAAGAAATAAAACTATTTACACGGGAAAGCTCCCAACAAGCAAAAGAAGAACAGGAAATCTTTTTGGGTTTTCTTTTTAATTACTACTACAAGCATGGAAAGTAAACTAATTAAAAGCTACAACTAATTTTTTTGGTTTTTCTTAAGGTTTATCAAACACACAAGAAGAAAGCATAAAAAGAAAAATAAACTAGCATGGATGATACAATGAAAAAGTATGAGCACCGACATCTAGCAATGAGTGTGTGAACATAAATGTAATGTTGGTGAGAAATACGTACTCCCCCAAGCTTAGGCTTTTGTCCTAAGTTGGCCTATGCCCACGGTTGGCCTGGCGGATATCCATAATAATAGTTGGGGTCGTACTGCGATGAAGAAGACTCTGATTGCCACTGGTTGGCAATCATCTCCGGATCCCACTGGTAATTAGACTGTCGTGGAGGATCAACTGGTGGTTTTGACTCTGGCTCTGTGGCTGGTGCAGGGTTCCAGTAGGCGTGAATATCCTCCGGCGAGACGAGGTACTGGCCTGCAGATAAATCAAACAAGGAAGGAGTAGGCAGGGTAATAGTCTCCGGATGACATTTATCAAAGAACAATTTGTATTTAAGTTCCCCTTCTCTATTCTTTATAATGAAATCATGTGCTACCATACTCTTATAATCTAAATAAACACGAGGCAACAATTTTTCTTCTTTCTCATAATGCCTAATAGGTATGTTAAAATGTGCAGCTAGGCGTGATGCATAGATACCACCAAAGATGGGACCTTTTGTACGGTTCAGATTTAACCGTTTAGCAATAATACTGCCCATACTCATAGAGTTATCACATAATAAACCATGGAACAAAATAATAATATCAGGAACACTAAGGTTTTCACAGTTTCCGCGACCAATTAAGCAACGACTAGCAAATATTGCAAAGTAGCGTAAAACAGGAAAATGTATGCTAGTGATTCGTGCATCGGAAACCTTCCTCATTTCCCCTACAGTGATGGTATCAATAAACCCATCCACATCGTCATGATGTGGTTCCTCTATTTTTCCCTCGAAAGGGATCAAACAAACCCGACAAAAATCATAAAGTGACATCTTCTTAACCACATCATATAAATGAAACTCTACTGAAGGAGGTGATTCCCTAGGATAATAGTAGAAGTTTTGCACAAAAGTATTGGTGAGTAAGAGATACTGTTCGTGTTGGTCGTGGAGGAAGTCGGTGAGGCCTGCATTCTTAGTCAATTCATAAAAATCCTCATAAATCCTGGTTGCTCTCAAGAATTCATCGGAGGGCCATTCACACGGCCTAACCTCCGCGGTGCGAGGCAAATTATATTTGGGCTTCATTGCTTCTTCATTTTGCTTTTCCTTCGAGCTTCGGCTCGATGAGCCCCTCAAAAATCTCTTCATCATTCTCTGAAAAATCCCGACATTTTTAGTAGCTTCAAAATAAAAGTGAGCCAAGCACAACAAAATTGATAGCAACAACTCCTACAAGTGCCTAGAGCCTATATCATGCATCAAAACTACTTGGAACCATATAAATTTGACATGCAAGCTCAAGAACATGGTCACCTAGGCAGCATAAATTTGCAATGAATAAAGCACTAGAACAAAAACTAATTGGACCAATGGAGGAGTCACATACCAAGGAACAATCTCCCCAAGCAATTTTGTGAAAGGTGCTTTGAGCAAGGAGATCGGAAATGGCAGCAAAATGAGCTTGGACTCGGGTTTGAGCAGGATATTCGTGTTTGTGGGAGGAAGAAGGAGTGTGTGGGTGAAAGGATAAGTGGAGGAGGGCCACTGTGGGCCCACGAGGCAGGGGGCGTGCCTAGGGGGTAGGGCGCGCCCCTGACCCTCGTGGCCAGGTGCCAGCTCCTCCTGTTGTGTTCCCAGTGCCAAATATTCTCAAATATTCTAGAAAAAATCATATTTAAATTTCAGGGCATTTGGAGAACTTTTATTTTCGGGGTATTTTTATATTGCACGGATAAATCAGATAACAGACAGAAAAATACTATTTTTATTTTATTTAATATAAATAACAGAAAGTAAAAGGAGGGTACAGAAGGTTGTGCCTTCTAGTTTCATCCATCTCATGATCATCAAAAGGAATCCACTAACAAGGTTGATCAAGTCTTGTTAACGAACTCATTCCGAATAACATGGAACCGGAGAAATTTCGAATAACACCATGTTACCTCAACGGGGATATGCACATCCCCAATAATAAGAATATCATATTTCTTCTTGACAATAGGAAGAGGAAATTCAAAACCTCCAAATATAATCGATGGAATTTTTCCAATAGAGTTGATAGTATGAACTTGAGGTTGTTTCCTCGGAAAGTGTACCGTATGATCATTACCATTAACATGAAAAGTGACATTGCCTTTAGTGCAATCAATAACAGCCCCTGCAGTATTCAAAAAGGGCCTTCCAAGAATAATATACATACTATCGTCCTCAGGAATATCAAGAATAACAAAGTCCGTTAAAATAGTAACGTTTGCAACTACAACAGGCACATCCTCACAAATACCGATAGGTATAGCAGTTGATTTATCAGCCATTTGCAAATATATTTCAGTAGGTGTGAACTTATTCAAATCAAGTCTACGATATAAAGAGAGAGGCATAACACTAACACCGGCTCCAAGATCACATAAAGCAGTTTTAACATAATTTCTTTTAATGGAGCATGGTATAGTAGGTACTCCTGGATCTCCAAGTTTCTTTGGTATTCCACCCTTAAAAGTATAATTAGCAAGCATGGTGGAAATTTCAGCTTCCGGTATCTTTCTTTTATTAGTAATAATATCTTTCATATACTTGGCATAAGGATTCATTTTGAGCATATCTGTTAATCGCATATGCAAAAAGATAGGTCTAATCATTTCAGCAAAGCGCTCAAAATCCTCATCATCCTTTTTCTTGGATGGTTTGGGAGGAAAAGGCATGGGTTTCTGAACCCAAGGCTCTCTTTCCTTACTGTGTTTCCTAGCAACAAAGTCTTTCTTATCATAACGTTGATTCTTTGATTGTGGGTTATCAAGATCAACAACAGGTTCAATTTCTATATCATTATCATTGCTAGGTTGAGCATCATCATGAACATTATCATTAACATTATCACTAGTTTCAGGTTCATTACCAGATTGTGTTTCAGCATCAAAAATAGAAATATCATTTGGATTCTCCGGTGTATCAATAATAGGTTCACTAGAAGTATGGAAAGTCCTATCATTTTTCTTTTTCTTCCTTTTAGAAGAACTAGGTGCATCTACATTATTTCTCTGAGAATCTTGCTCAATTCTCTTAGGGTGGCCTTTAGGATACAAAGGTTCCTGAGTCATTCTACCACCTCTAGTCATAACTCTAACAACGTTATCATTATTCTTACTATTCAATTCATTGAGCAAATCATTTTGAGCTTTAAGTACTTGTTCTACTTGAGTGGTAACCACAGAAGCATGTTTACTAATAAGTTTAAGTTCACCTTTGACATTAGCAATATAATCACCCAAGTTTCAAGCATATTTGAATTGTATTTCAATTTTCTACCAAAATAAGCATTAAAGTCTTCTTGCTTAGCCATCAATTTATCAAACTCATCTAAGCATGGGCTAGCAAATTTAGTAAATGGGATTTCAGCTTTATCATATCTATAGAGAGAATTTACCTTTACTACCTGTGTCGGGTTATCAAGACCATGAGTTTCTTCAATAGGTAATGGATTAAGATCATATGTTTCTTCATCAGGCGGTAAATTAAGACCATGTATTTCTTCAATAGGAGGTAAATTCTTAACATCTTCAGCTTTAATACCTTTTTCTTTCATAGATTTCTTTGCCTCTTGCATATCTTCAGGACTGAGATATAGAACACCCCTCTTCTTCGGAGTTGGTTTAGGAATAGGCTCGGGAATTGGCTCAGGAAGTTTCCAATTATTTTCATTTGTCAACATATTATTCAATAAAATTTCAGCTTCATCCGGTGATCTTTCCCTGAAAACAGAACCAGCACAACTATCCAGGTAATCTCTGGAAGCATCGGTTAGTCCATTATAAAAGATATCAAGTATTCCATTTTTCTTAAGAGGATGATCAGGCAAAGCATTAAGTAACTTGAGAAGCCTCCCCCAAGCTTGTGGGAAACTCTCTTCTTCAATTTGCACAAAATTATATATATCCCTTAAAGCAGCTTGTTTCTTATGAGCAGGGAAATATTTAGCAGAGAAGTAATAAATCATATCCTGGGGACTACACACACAACCAGGATCAAGAGAATTAAACCATATCTTAGCATCACCCTTTAATGAGAACGGAAATATTTTAAGGATATAAAAGTAGCGAGTTCTCTCATCATTAGTGAACAGGGTGGCTATATCATTTAATTTAGTAAGATGTGCCACAACAGTTTCAGATTCATAGCCATGAAAAGGATCAGATTCAACCAAAGTAATTATATCAGGATCAACAGAGAATTCATAATCCTTATCAGTAACAAAGATAGGTGAAGTAGCAAAAGCAGGGTCAGGTTTCATCCTAGCATTTAGAGATTGCATATTCAATTTAGCTAATAACCTCTTAAGTTCGTATCTATCTTTGCAAGCTAAAATATCTAGAGCAGCTTCTTTTTCAAAAATATAACCCTCAGGAATAACAGGTGAGTCTTCATCATCACTTTCATCAATATTATCATATTCAATATTTTCATTCTCTCTAACCCTAGCAAGTTGTTCATCAAGAAATTCACCAAGTGGCACAGTAGTATCAAGCATAGAAGTAGTTTCATCATAAGTATCATGCATAACAGAAGTGGCATCATCAATAACATGTGACATATCGGAACGAATAGCAGAAGCAGGTTTAGGTGTCGCAAGCTTACTCAAAACAGAAGGTGAATCAAGTGCAGAGCTAGATGGAAGTTCCTTACCTCCCCTCGTAGTTGAGGGATAAATTTTGGTTTTTGGATCTCCCAAGTTCTTCATAATGATAAGCAGATATAAATCCCAAGTGACTCAAAGAATAGAGCTATGCTACCCGGCAACGGTGCCAGAAAATAGTCTTGATAACCCACAAGTATAGGGGATCGCAACAGTTTTTGAGGGTAGAGTATTCAACCCAAATTTATTGATTCGACACAAGGGGAGCCAAAGAATATTCTCAAGTATTAGCAGCTGAGTTGTCAATTAAACCACACCTGGAAACTTAATATCTGCAGCAAAGTATTTAGTAGAAAAGTAATATGATATTAGTGGTAACGGTAGCAAAAAGTAACGGTAGCAAAAGTAATGTTTTTGGTATTTTGTAGTGATGATAGCAATAGCAACAGAAAAGTAAATAAGCGAAGAACAATATATGGAAAGCTCGTAGGCAATGAATTGGTGATGGAGAATTATGCTAGATGCGGTTCATCATGTAACAGTCATAACCTAGGGTGACACGGAACTAGCTCTAATTCATCAATGTAATGTAGGCATGTATTCCGAATATAGTCATACATGCTTATGGAAAAGAACTTGCATGACATCTTTTGTCCTACCCTCCCGTGGCAGCAGGGTCCTAATGGAAACTAAGGGATATTAAGGCCTCCTTTTAATAAAGTACCAGAACAAAGCATTAGCACATAATGAATACATGAACTCCTCAAACTATGGTCATCACCGGTAAGTATCCCGATTATTGTCACTTCAGGGTTAAAAGATCATAACACATAATATGTGACTATAGACTTGCAAGATAGGATCAAGAACTCTCATATATTGATGAAAACATAATAGGTTCAGATCTAAAATCATGGCACTCGGGCCCTAGTGACAAGCATTAAGCATAGCAAAGTCATAGCAACATCAATCTCAGAAGATAGTGGATACTAGGGATCAAACCCTAACAAAACTAACTCGATTACATGATAGATCTCATCCAACCCATCACTGTCCAGCAAGTCTAAGATGGAATTACTCACGCACGGCGGTGAGCATCATGAAATTGGTGATGGAGGATGGTTGATGATGACGATGGCGACGGATTCCCCTCTCCGAAGCCCCGAACGGACTCCAGATCAGCCCTCCCGAGAGGTTTTAGGGCTTGGCGGCGGCTCTGTATCGTAAAACGCGATGATTTCTTCTCTTTGATTTTTTTCTCCTCGAAACCAAATATATAGAGTTGGAGTTGAGGTCGGAGGAGTTCTAGGGGGCCCACGAGGAAGGGGGGCGCGCCCCCCACCCTCGTGGACAGGTGGTGGGCCCCCTGGTCTTCATCTTTTGCAAGGATTTTTTATGATTTCCGAATAGATGTTCCGTGAAGTTTCAGGTCATTCCGAGAACTTTTTTTTCTACACATAAATAACACCATAGCAATTCTGCTGAAAACAGCGTCAGTCCGGGTTAGTTCCATTCAAATCATGCAAGTTAGAGTCCAAAACAAGGGCAAAAGTGTTTGGAAAAGTAGATACGACGGAGACGAATCAGGCTCATGAGGGGCAGAGAGATCAAGACGAGGGGTACCTCGCGAGGTTCCTGTGACGCAAGCCATGACGACCAAGGCCAGGCGGGCGTCAGCGCACGCAGTGTCCTCGTTTCCTCTTTGGTTCTAAAGGGGCAGGCGTAGGCGAGGAGTCCCGAGGCATCAGGCAAAGGTTTTCATATCGGTGCAATAAAACCAAGACCAGCAGGACGGCAGGACGGAGGTCACCGTGGAGCCCAGGACAGCGTCGCCACCAGAGCCTTTGGCACGCGAAGACCATCTTTTGTCAGGATAATCCGTACTAGTTGTCTCCCTTCAAATTTGGCCGTTCTTTGATCACTTCCCGCCTACATTTGGGAAGAGGACCAGTGCCTCTATAAATAGGACTAGCCACCACAGTAGGAGGCAACTCATCTAGGATCGGATCCATTCCATCCTCAACCACACAAGCTCATCGAGCCCAAGAACACCTCTCCTCAGGAGGTTGTTCTTCCCTTATACTTGTTCATCCTCAGCCCAATAGGCAAATCCACCACACCACACTGGAGTAGTGTATTACACCACATCGATGGCCCGAACCAGTATAAACCTTGTGTCCTTTGCTCTTCGGGTTCGGCGAGTTAGGTTCTGAGATCGTTGCGAGAGCGTGAACTGGGGGAAAGATCTTTGTGTGCACCCCAGTGTACGAACCTTAAGGGTTTTGCCAGAACCCGAAATCCGACAGATGTAACGCAATTTATGGGCCTACCCGTTGCGAGCACGCATAGGCAATCAGAATTTTAATGCTCGTAACGGGTGATCACACCATTTGGGGCCGTACCACGTGTTTCCTATTTATTTATTTTTTGAAAGGTGTTCACGAGTTGATAATTGTTTGGAAAATTGGAAATAGTCGTTAATTCATAAAATGTTCAAAATTTCAAAAGGTTTCTGAAATTGACAAATTCATGAATTTCAGAAGAAAAAAACACGAAATAAGTTACCTTTCTGAATTAGAAATAGTCAAAAAATTAAAAGGTTCTATTTTTAACAAAAATATTTTCTAATTGTAAAAAAACATTGAATTCAAAAATTAGCGAATTTCAGAAAAAGGTAAAAAATAAAAAAAACAGAAAAAACAAAAAGGCGAGAAAGTTTGGAGAGGGGCTTTTTGGCACCTGACACTCCTGGTTTTAAAATGTTCTTTAAATTTACTTTTAGATGTCACAAAATTCTGAAAAAATGTTTCGCGCATATGTCTTGAAATTCTACGTGCATCCAAAGTCGTTCAACGAAAAACCGACAACTTTTGTGCCACGTGTGAAAAAGTCTAAATTCGGAATTAAAAAGCGCTTTTTGCGAGACATTTTTTTTGTGTTTTTTACACAAACCACGAAATACATCGGTTTTCCGTGATACTTGACGCGCCCACATAGAATATCGTGATGTACACGTCAAATTTTTGTTCAAAATATTTTGGCATTTGAAATGTTTTTCTGATGGCCGGAGCTTATACTTCCGTGTGCCAAAGTTAATTTTCGGAAAAAGTTCGTACTGGGAAGATTCTAGAACCTTTGCCCATTCAGCATCGCTAGCGGCCAGGAGATGCGCGTTTCCTCACTATCTACCGCGGTGCGTGGGAAATAGTAGACGTCATGATGCACTTTGTGTTAAATATCGGGCGTAACGCACATGCACGAGCAGAGTGGGCTGGCCCATTTAATACTAGGTTTCCGATTTCGGGACCTTCTGGAAGATTCTTACTTGTTTTTATCAGTTATTTTTTCAGTTTTTTTACTCTTTTTTTCAGTTTTCTCCCTGATTATTATTTTATATCTTTATTTTCTTTTCTTTCTTCATTTTCAATGCCTTTTTTAATTTTCTATTCACAAGTTCCAAAAAATGTTCCATATCTTCAAAATTATGCAGAATTTAAAAAATCATCAGTTTTTCAAAATTAGTCATGTTTTTCAAAAATTATTCTGAATATCCAAGAAATTATCACAATTTAAAATGGTGTTCCTAAATTTTTAAAATTATTCATGATTTTCATGTTCTTCGAAGATGTTGATTTTTCAAAATGTGTTTGCATTTTCAAATCACAATTTTCCAAAAATGTGCAAAATTTAAAAAATATTCCTCTTTGAAAAATGACTGAAATTTTTAAAAAGTTGTTCGCCCTTTTTATAAACTGTTCACTTGAAAATATTCACTTTTTAGAAAAATTGGCTGGATTTTTTCAAACTGCCGGCTACAGTAATCCACACTACATGAAAAAAAAACTCTACAATAATATCAAATGTGCTATAGTACAAACCCCCAGTGCCTCTATTAGCTGCGGTGCAGCAAATAGGAGGTCTCAGCTCACCACAGGGATGCATTGTTCGGCCCTTTCCATCGGCTGGTTTAGACGAGCAAACGTCCTATGATTTTCCACACTCTTTATTGTTGAAAGGCAAATTTAGTGAACTCACATGCATGAATTTGCCCATCAGACAAAAATATGCACAAATTTGACCCTCAAATAAAAACATGCACGAATTTGGGTTCTTGTTTTTGCAGAACAAAAGCATAATATAGGCAACAATACCTTCTGTTAAACGTTCTTCTTCTCCTTTTGTGTAGTCTTTTTCTTCTCCCTTTGTTCAGTTTTCATTTCTTTTCATTTGCTTGACGAATAAGCATATCAACCTTAGATTCTTTTCACAACGAAGGACTCTAGCACATCTAACATCTATTGGACTTAGTAGTTTTAACTATTGTCTTACAATTATAAGGTTCATCTTCCTGCAACTAATCTTCGTGTGTACCAATCTGGTCCTTATTATTCTTTGAACTTGAGTTAGTGGAGTACCGAATTTTCAAGTTGTGAAGGTCTTCAGGTAAGTAATTGCATGAACCATCTAACATGACGCCTATCTCCGCAACACGATAGAAAGGATTGCACAATCTATCAAAGCGTTTTGCAACATGGATGTCTCCCATGCCGCCATATGTGCATCTGATAAAGTTATGTTTTCTTTTCAAATTTTTTCCATCAAACAAGGATGTATTGTTGAGGATCCTCTTTTATTTTTTTTTGTGAGTGAAAACACGTAACACATGCCTAAAAAATATCACTGAACTCAAAGCAGCGGCATGAACACTAAACTTCAAACTCTTCATCGTCGAAATATACATATTACACAATATATTTTCTCCATCCTTTTTCTTCATCAGTTAACACATCTTTGATTATTTCATATGTTTCTATTGCCCCTTCTTTTTGTATTAACTTCTGATCACTATACCTCTCCCGTGTTAGCTCTTCTCAAAATTCCTTGAACTTCCAATTTATTGAAATTGCTTCTTGATGTCAGAGTGTGATATACAACGGTTGACTTGAAAGAATTTAAATCAACAATATTCTCCTTCTCAACTTTATCACGAAGAGCATTCTCGTATTGGCTAACAAACTGCTTCAATATAGTTTTTACAGGATTCCTCTCCTCCCGCCTCGCCCCCTGAGGGAGTCCTAGATTAGGGGGTCTCCGAACAGCCGGACTATATCCTTTGGCCGGACTGTTGGACTATGAAGATACAAGATTGAAGACTTCGTCCCGTGTCCGGATGGGACTCTCCTTGGCGTGGAAGGCAAGCTAGGCAATATGGATATGTAGATCTCCTCCCTTGTAACCGACTCTGTGTAACCCTAGCCCCCTCCGGTGTC
Organism: Triticum urartu; assembly: GCF_056163025.1. Lineage (NCBI taxonomy): Eukaryota > Viridiplantae > Streptophyta > Magnoliopsida > Poales > Poaceae > Triticum > Triticum urartu. Next base: position 495,512,755 of record NC_141873.1, on the reverse strand, counting down.
TATATAAATCAGAGGGTTTAGTCCGTAGGACAACATACAATCATACCATAGGCTAGCTTCTAGGGTTTAGCCTCTACGATCTCGTGGTAGATCAACTCTTGTAATACTCATATCATCAAGAACAATCAAGCAGGACGTAGGGTATTACCTCCATCAAGAGGGCCCGAACCTGGGTAAAACATCATGTCCCCTGCCTCCTGTTACCATTCGCCTTAGACGCACAGTTCGGGACCCCCTACCCGAGATCCGCCGGTTTTGACACCGACATTGGTGCTTTCATTGAGAGTTCCACTGTGTCATCACCGTAAGGCTTGATGGCTCCTTCGACCATCGGTAACGATGCGGTCCAGGGTGAGGTTTTCCTCACCGGACAGATCTTCGTATTCGGCGGCTGAATAGCTTGCCAGCAGACTCCGTGCAGTTGGGAGGATTTGGAATACGCATTCCTTGACAACTTCCAGGGCACTTATGTGCGACCACCGGATGCTGATGACTTGAGCCATATAACTCAGCAGCCAGGGGAATCGGCCAGGCAATTCTGGACACAGTTCCTGACCAAGAAAAACCAAATCGTTGACTGTCCGGATGCAGAGGCCCTAGCGGCATTCAAGCATAACATCCGCGACGAGTGGCTTGCCCGCCACCTTGGCCAGGAGAATCCGAAGTCTATGGCAGCCCTCACGACACTCATGACCCGCTTTTGCGCGGGGGAGGATAGCTGGCTAGCTCACAACAACAACACATCAAGGAATCCGGGCACTTCGGATACCAAAGATGCCAACGGCAGACCACGTCGTAACAGACCAAAGCGCCGCAACAACGGCGATAACACCGATGATATGGCAGTCAATGTCGGATTCAGAGGCTCTAGATCCGGTCAGCGGAAAAAGCCATTTAAAAGAAGTACTCCGGCTCTGTCCAGTTTGGATCGCATACTGGACCGCTCGTGTCAAATCCACGGCACCCCCGACAAGCCAGTCAATCACACCAATAGAGAATGCTGGGTGTTCAAGCAGGCCGACAAGTTAAATGCCGAAAGCAAGGACAAGGGGCCGCATAGTGATGACGAGGAGGAGCCCCGGCCGCCGAACACGGGAGGACAGAAGGGGTTCCCCCCACAAGTGAAGACGGTGAACATGATATACGCGACCCGCATTCCCAAGAGGGAGCGGAAGCGTGCACTAAAGGACGTCTACGCGATGGAGCCCATCGCCCCAAAGTTTAACCCATGGTCCGCTTGTCCGATCACCTTTGATCGCAGGGACCACCCCACTAGTATCCGTCATGGCGGATCCGCCGCACTGATCCTAGACCCCATCATCGACGGATTTCACCTCACTCGAGTCCTTATGGACGGCGGCAGCAGCCTGAACCTGCTCTATCAGGATACAGTGCAAAAAATGGGTATCGATCCCTCGAGGATCAAACCCACCAAAACCACCTTTAAGGGCGTCATCCCAGGTGTAGAGCCCCATTGCACGGGCTCAATCACACTGGAAGTGGTCTTCGGATCACCGGACAACTTCCGAAGCAAGGAGTTAATCTTCAATATCGCCCCATTTCGCAGTGGCTATCACGCACTGCTCGGACGAACCGCATTTGCAAAATTCAATGCAGTACCGCATTACGCATACCTCAAGCTCAAGATGCCAGGGCCTAGGGGGGTCATAACAGTGAATGGAAACACAGAACGCACGCTCCGCACGGAGGAGCACACTGCGGCCCTCGCAGCAGAAGCACAAAGCAGCCTTTTAAGGCAAACCACTAATTCGGCGATACAGCCCCCGGACACCTTCAAGCGAGTCCGGAGTAAACTGCAACAGGATCGCCTGGCACGCGCAGAGCTCGCCTAGCAATTCGGCCCCCATCCCAGTCCCGGTCAAGCGACAAAATCTGTGCCGTTCGTACATAATTACGCACTGAAAATACCATGGACATAGGCGGGGGCACGATCAGGGCACGTCCCGCAATGCGGCTTAACCGCCCTAGGGGCTGTATACCTTTATCATTTTTTCTCTTTCAGGACCTAACTCTCTGGAAGCCCTTTCCGGCAGTACGATTGCTGGACACATTATGGGAAGGAACAACCAAGGCGGCAAGAAGCTAAGATGTACACGGGAACCCCCAGGTGGTCTCTAATAATAATTGATATACCCGCTTTTCTACTATACATACGCAGCTTGCCCTTGGATAGGAAATTTCGAATAGTCCTACTTTATGCTTATTGCACTACTTGTACCAGTACGCTTCGACGTATTATTTAAATACCAATGCATAGCATTAGTCTATTATTGCATTATTCATCGCTTTTTTCTTATATGTCCATTCACGATAATCCGCACCCGTACATTCGGGTACGGTCAGTACGCCAGGGGCTTTCGTTTACCCCATAATACGGCACGAGAAGTCCGAACACTTTCGACAGTGCGGCACCTCATATGTCCATTTTGCATCATGCTTTTATATCGATATTTATTGCATTATGGAGTGTTATTTCACTTTATGTCACAATACTTATGGCTATTATCTCTTATTTTACAAGGTTTACATAAGGAGGGAGAATGCCGACAGCTGGAATTCTGGGCTGGAAAAGGATCAAATATTAGAGACCTATTCTGCGCAATTCCAAAAGTCCTGAAACTCCACGGAACGTCTTAAAACAAATAAAGAAAAATCCTCGCCAAAGATGAAGGCCAGGGGGCCCACACCTTGCTCACGAGGGTGGGGGCGCCCCCCCTAGGGCGCGTCCCCTACCTCGTGGGCCCCCTGGTGGCTCTCCGACGCCCATCTTCTCCTATATGAAGTCTTTTGATGAGAAAAAAATAGGAAGGAACTTTTTGGGACGAGACTCCGCCGCCACGAGGCGGAACCTTGGCGGATCCAATCTAGAGCTCCGGCAGAGCTGTTCTGCCGGGGAAACTTCCCTCCGGGAGGGGGAAATCATCACCATCGTCATCACGAACGACGCTCCTCTCATCGGGAGAGGGCAATCTCCATCAACATCTTCACCAGTACCTTCTCATCTCCAAACCCTAGTTCATCTCTTGTATCCAATTCTTGTCTCAAAGTCCGGGATTGGTGCTAGTAGGTAGCTAGTAGTGTTGATTACTCCTTGTAGTTGATGCTAGTTGGTTTAATTGGTGGAAGATCATATGTTCAGATCCTATATGCATATTATTACCCCTCTGATTATGAACATGAATATGCTTTGTGAGTAATTACGTTCATTCCTGAGGACAAGGGATAAGTCTTGCTATGAGTAGTCATGTGAATTTGGTATTCGTTTGATATTTTGATAAGATGTATGTTGTCTAGCCTCTAGTGGTGTTATGTGAACATCGACTACATAACACTTCACCATTATTTGGGCCTAGAGGAAGGCATTGGAAAGTAATAAGTAGATGATGGGTTGCTAGAGGGACAGAAGCTTAAACCCTAGTTTATGCGTTGCTTCGTAAGGGGCTGATTTGGATCCATATGTTTCATGCTATGGTTAGGTTTACCTTAATACTTTTGTTGTAGTTGCGGATGCTTGCAATAGAGGTTAATCATAAGTGGGATGTTTGTTCAAGTAAGAACAACACCCAAGCACCGGTCCACCCACATATCAAATTATCAAAGTACCAAACATGAATCATATGAACGTGACGATAACTAGCTTGACGATATTCCCATGTGTCCTCGGGAGCGCTTTTCCTATTATAAGAGTTTGTTCCGGCTTGTCCTTTGCTACAAAAGGATTGGGCCACCTTGCTGCACTTTATTTACTATTGTTACTTGTTGCTCGTTACAATCTATCTTATCACAAAACTATATGTTACCACTTATTTCAGTACTTGCAGAGAATACCTTGCTGAAAACCGCTTATCATTTCCTTCTGCTCCTCGTTGGGTTCGACACTCTTACTTATCGAAAGGACTACGATAGATCCCCTATACTTGTGGGTCATCAAGACTCTTTTCTGGCGCCGTTGCCGGGGAGTGTAGCGCCTTTGGTAGGTGGAATTTGGTAAGGAAAAATTTATATAGTGTGCTGAAATTTACTGTCACTTGTTACTATGGAAAGTAATTCTATGAGGGGCTTGTTCGGGGTATCTTCACCCCGTCCAGTAGAGCAAAGAGTTGCTCCTCGACCTACTGAACCTATTGAAAATGAAACTCCTTTTGAATTTCCTTCGGGTATGATGGAAAAACTGCTAGCTAACCCTTTTACAGGAGATGGAACAAAGCATCCCGATGAGCACTTAATATATGTGGATGAAGTTTGTGGATTATTTAAGCTTGCAGGTATACCCGATGATGTTGCTAAGAAGAAGGTCTTCCCTTTATCTTTGAAGGGCGACACATTGATATGGTATAGGCTACGTGATGATATGAGATTCTAGGACTATAAAAGATTGAAGTTGGAATTTCATCAAAAGTATTACCCTATGCATCTTGTTCATCGTGATCACAATTTATATATATAATTTCTGGCCTCGCGAAGGAGAAAGCATCGCTCAAGCTTGGGGGAGGCTTAAATCAATGTTATATTCATGCCCCAATCATGATCTCCCGAGAGAAATAATTATGCAAAGTTTTCATGCTCGGCTTACTGAAAACAATCGCACCATGCTCGATACTTCTTGTGCTAGCTCTTTTATGATGAAGACTATTGAATTTAGATGGAATTTATTGGATAGAATTAAACGCAACTCTGAAGATTGGGACCTCGACGAAGGTAAGGAGTCAGGTATGACACCTAAGTTTGATTGTGTTAAATCTTTTATGGACACTAATATTTTCCGTAAGTTTAGCACTAAATATGGACTTGACTCTGAGATAGTAGCTTCTTTCTGTGAATCTTTTGCTACTTATGTTGATCTCCCTAAGGTGAAGTGGTTTAAATATCATCCTCCCATAGAAGTAAAAGTAGCTGCACCTATTAAAGTTGAAGAAAAGACTGTCACTTATAATGATCCTATTGTTCCTACTTCTTATATTGAGAAACCACCTTTCCCTGTTAGAATAAAGGATCATGCTAAAGCTTCAACTGTTGTTCGTAAAAGCAATATTAGAACTTATACACCTCCTGAACAAGTTAAAGTAGAACCTAATATTGCTATTGTTAAAGATCTCTTGTCTGATAATATTGATGGGCATGTTATTCAGTTCGAAGGTGAAACTGCTAGAATTGCTAAACCTTGTGCTAAAGATAAACATAGACATGTGGTAGGCGTGCCTATTATTTTTGTTAAAATAGGAGATCATTGTTATCATGGCTTATGTGATATGGGTGCTAGTGCTAGTGTAATACCTATTGAATTATATGAAGAAATTAAGAATGAAATTGCTCCTGTTGAGTTAGAAGATACTGATGTTACTATTAAACTTGCTAATAGAGATACTATTGCACCAATTGGAATTGTTAGAGATGTTGAAGTCTTGTGTGGGAAAACTAAGTATCCTGCTGATTTTCTTGTTCTTACTTCTCCACGAGATAGCTTTTGTCCCATTATATTTGGTAGACCCTTCTTAAATACTGTCAATGCTACCATGGATTGCACAAAGAATGTTGTTACTGTTGGCTTGGATGATATGGTGGCTCTCCTACCTCGTGGGCCCCCTGGTGGCTCTCCGACGCCCATCTTCTCCTATATGAAGTCTTTTGATGAGAAAAAAATAGGAAGGAACTTTTCGGGACGAGACTCCGCCGCCACGAGGCGGAACCTTGTCGGATCCAATCTAGAGCTCTGGCAGAGCTGTTCTGTCGGGGAAACTTCCCTCCGGGAGGGGGAAATCATCACCATCGTCATCACCAACGCTCCTCTCATCGGAAGAGGGCAATCTCCATCAACATCTTCACCAGTACCATCTCATCTCCAAACCCTAGTTCATCTCTTGTATCCAATTCTTGTCTCAAAGTCCGGGATTGGTGCTAGTAGGTTGCTAGTAGTGTTGATTACTCCTTGTAGTTGATGCTAGTTGGTTTAATTGGTGGAAGATCATATGTTCACATCCTATATGCATATTATTACCCCTCTGATTATGAACATGAATATGCTTTGTGAGTAATTACGTTCGTTCCTGAGGACAAGGGAGAAGTCTTGCTATGAGTAGTCATGTGAATTTGGTATTCGTTTGATATTTTGATAAGATGTATGTTGTCTAGCCTCTAGTGGTGTTATGTGAACGTCGACTACATAACACTTCACCATTATTTGGGCCTAGAGGAAGGCATTGGGAAGTAATAAGTAGATGATGGGTTGCTAGAGTGACAGAAGCTTAAACCCTAGTTTATGCGTTGCTTCATAAGGGGCTGATTTGGATCCATATGTTTCATGCTATGGTTAGGTTTACCTTAATACTTTTGTTGTAGTTGCGGATGCTTGCAATAGAGGTTAATCATAAGTGGGATGTTTGTTCAAGTAAGAACAGTACCCAAGCACCGGTCCACCCACATATCAAATTATCAAAGTACCGAATGCGAATCATATGAACGTGATGAAAACTAGCTTGACGATATTCCCATGTGTCCTCGGGAGTGCTTTTCTGATTATAAGAGTTTGTTACGGCTTGTCCTTTTCTACAAAAGGATTGGGCCACCTTGCTGCACTTTATTTACTATTGTTACTTGTTGCTCGTTACAATCTATCTTATCACAAAACTATCTGTTACCACTTATTTCAGTATTTGCAGAGAATACCTTGCTAAAAACCGCTTATCATTTCCTTCTGCTCCTCGTTGGGTTCGACACTCTTACTTATCGAAAGGACTACGATAGATCCCCTATACTTGTGGGTCATCAGCACCCCGAACTTATAGCATTATATGCATCAGCTCCGAATCATGTCTTGGGTCAATAGTTGGGTTTGCCCGGCTCCCATGCTTTGGTACCTTACGTTCCGCTATATCGGCTAAGGTAGCGGTGGGAGAACTACTGTGATTGTGTCCCGGTTTTTCCGGACGAGCACCTCAGTAGAGAAAGCCGAAAACCGACTGTCATGATAAGGCGAGAGACTGGTCGCTGTTCGAGAGGTCTCAAGTCCTTAAAGACTTTTTCCGCTTCGGGCGAGGAGTCGGCCTTGCCCGACTATGGCGTGTATAGTGCCCCAAATTCAGCCTTTCGAATACTTGGGGCTTCGCCAAAGTTTAAAATTGTAGACTTCTATGGCTAAGTGAGAGTGATAAAGCCTTATAGTCCGATTGCCTGGTTCGTTGCGCTGAACACCTCCCTTGAAGGACACAAAATTGGGGTAAAGAGTGCTCAGGTTTATCCCGAACATCCTAGTACTAGTTACATGGGGGCAGAAGCCGACGACTGGCCAACTCTCAGATGTTATAAACGGCCACACAGAAGGTAATATTTTAAATTAAAAAAAGCGTTGCATAGCGTAGATGAGCTTGTTTCACATTACAGGATCACATGAGCATGTTCATTCAAAAATTACATCCCTGGCACATTCATCCGCCACAAGGCGGGAACCCTTCAGGACACTCTCATAATACATCTCGGGGCAGCGATGCTCCTTGCCCTCCGGCGGCCCCTCCTTCACCAGCTTCACGACGTCCAGCTTCGCCCAGTGCACCTTCGCCCGGGCAAAAGCCCTGCGCGCACCCTCGATGCAGACGGACACCTTTATGACTTCAAGCCGTGGGAAGGCCTCCACAAGCTGCCTCACCAGACCGAAGTAGCTGCTGGACAGGGGCTCGCCAGGCCACATCCGAACTATAAGGCCCCTCATGGCCTGTTCGGCCGCCTTGTGAAGCTCGACCAATTGCTTTAGCTGGTCGCTCAAGGGCATTGGGTGTTCGGTCCCAGTATACTGAGACCAGAACAACTTTTCCGTCGAGCTCCCCTCCCGAGCTAGGTAAAACTCCGAGGCATCCAGTACACCGCTGGGAAGATCTGCGAACGCTCCTGGAGAGCTCCGAACTCGGGTAAGTAAAAGGAAAGTTTCCTCCACATGCTTGCTTTGCATAATGAATGCCTTACCCGCTGCTATCTTCTTCACCGCATCAATCTCCTGGAGGGCCTTGTGGGCTTCAGCCTTGGCGCTCCGGGCGCTTTCAAGCGCCTGCACGAGCTCGGACTCTCGTGTCTTAGAGTCAAGCTCCAAGGACTCGTGTTTTTTGGCGAGAGCCTCGAGCTCTTGCTGCACCTCGCCCACTCGGGCTTCTTGCTTCTCCCGCTCAATGCGCTCCTTGGCCGCTTTGTCTTCGGCCTCGGACAACGCCTTCTTCAGGATCGCCACTTCGGTCGAGGCCCCTGGAAAATTCATGATAATCCTATTATTTTACAACCGAACTTCTTTTTAAAAGGGTAGACAAGGTATTGCTTACCTTTGTTCTCCTCGAGCTGCCTCTTGGTAAGGCCGGGCTCGTTCTCGGACCGCTCCAGGTCCTGCTTCAGTGCAGAGACCTCCGCAGTACGTGCGGCAGCGGCCAGCAGTGAAGCCTGCACACACACATAGATATATTCTGATTAGACTCCTGAGTCATCATTTGATCATCTATTCATCCTTTCTTCTCAAACGCCGAACAGAGCATCAGGGGCTACTATCTATGCGGTAATATTTTCTTATATTTTTGTGACAGCCTGGTTTTTGCCCTATTTCATTTGTTTGGGTTTTCATTTGAATTTTTTTGAAACTTGGGGTTTTTGAATCTTTTCATTTGGACTTAAACACTTGGGCATCCTTGGCTTTCACCCAAGTGTTCTTTTCTCTCCCAAACCATCATTTCACTTCTGATCCACCTCAAAATAACCGAGGGAGTCCTGGATTAGGGGGTGTCCGGACAGCCGGACTATATCCTTTGGCCGGATTGTTGGACTGTGAAGATACAAGATTGAAGACTCCGTCCCGTGTCCGGAAGGGACTTTCCTTGGCGTGGAAGGCAAGCTTGGTGATACGGATGTGTAGATCTCCTACCATTGTAACCGACTCTATGTAACCCTAACCCCATCCGGTGTCTATATAAACCGGAGGGTTTTAGTCCGTAGGCCAACATAGACAACAATAATCATACCATAGGCTAGCTTCTAGGGTTTAGCCTCCTCGATCTCGTGGTAGATCTACTCTTGTACTAACCATATCATCAATATTAATCAAGCAGGACGTAGGGTTTTACCTCCATCGAGAGGGCCCGAACCTGGGTAAAACTTCGTGTCCCTTGCCTCCTGTTACCATCCGGCCTAGACGCACAGTTCGGGACCCCCTACCCGAGATCCGTCGGTTTTGACACCGACATTGGTGCTTTCATTGAGAGTTCCTCTGTGTCGTCGCCATCAGGAAGGATGCCTCGCCCCGTCTTTAAAGACGGCACCGTTTCTAAGGGAGCTTTGGCTGTCGGCCAAACCCTCCGGCTAGGTGGTTTTCTTATGACCGCATGTTCGGCTTCTGCGCCGATGATGACCTCTCGAGCCATCGAAAACAATCTTCATGTTAGCTCGGAACTCGCCGAGCAGTTAGATCCAATGGAGCTCTCCTCCATAAACAAGCTCTTGGATCACTTCGCCGCCCTGGGAGTCGCCACGGATTACGACCAGATTGGGTCTAAACCCGATCTGAGAGAGATTAACTCTCCCCAAGTCACCCATCACGTTGCCATGGTAGAGGGACAGTGCGGCGACCCTTCATCTATCTTAAAGACTCGCTACGTCTGGATTCCCGATCCCTCCAAGCCGGATACCCACGGAGGGGAGGATATCACTCAAGACCTGAATTTAGAGTCAGGCGACGGGCTGGATTCATTGGACAACATCCAGGAATCCAAATTTTCGAGCTCAGAAATTCCTCGGCCTCTGAGCCTTAGATGGGGTGAGGCTTCGGATTTAATTCCACCCACCCACCCCAACATAAGCGATCTATCCAAAATCAGGCAAGAACCCAATGAAATAGTACATCATTACTGGGCCAGATTCCTCCTGGTTAAGAACAGGCTAAGGGACTGCCGCGAGGAAGACGCAATCTCAACCTTCTGCAATAATTGCATGGACAAGGGAATACTCAACGCCATAAGTCGCCGTGATATTACACGCTTCGCTGACTTGGCGTCCATTGTACGAAAATACTGTGCGATGGAAAGCGCCTGGAAAGCCGAAATAAAATTTTGGGACAATCCGGCCCTGAATACAAACCGAGTCCGAAATAAAAAGGTGCATCATCACCAGTCACCCGGGTCAAGCACTAAAAAGCAAAAAAACCCTCTACAGGGCATGGAACCGTACTGGAAGGATGGCTTAATGGACCCTGTAAAATTCACAGTACAGACGACGCCACACCAACTCATAGCCTTAGAGCATGTTGGATACTCCGGCAAGTGGCCAAAATTGGCAAAAATCTCCTAATTCCGGAGGCCACAGAAAGCCACCCCAGAGACACCAATACGGTATTAACAGTCTTCGAGACTTTCGCATCAAATAATATGCGAAAAAGGACACTCTGCAGCCTTGTCGAAGTCTACCAAGTAGCAACAATAAACCCATGGAGTGACACGGCTATTACCTTTAACGCCAGTGATGAACCTAAATCCCGAACAACCCGAGCACTAGCCGCATTGGTCCTCAGTCCAATAGTGGATGGCTTTCGTCTTACCAAGGTACTCATGGACGGCGGCAGCGGATTGAACCTCATTTATGAGGAGACCCTTCAAAAAATGGAAATAGACTGGAACCGCATTGAGCGAAGCAGCACAACCTTTAGAGGAATAATCCCCAATCGGGAAGCGCGCTGTACAGGAAAAATCACACTAGGGGCTTGTTTGGTTCTGCGGATCCTCCCAGGATCCCCTTCTTTTCCCTGGGCGAGAACCCCGCATGGCATTAATGGCCCGGTTTCCTTGCTGCCGCATTTGGTGGCACGTCGGAGCGGAAGTTCGCGCCCCGATCCAGCCGATATTCCCGGGTTTCTCTCCCACGCCTCTGGGCACCAGGAGAATTCTCCCCAGCCGAACTGATCTCTCCGCTTCTTGCTCGTGAGTCGCTCTTCTCCTCGGGCAACAACCTCCCATGGTATTCTCACCCGTCGATCAGTCGACGACCAAACGATGACATGGAACAATCACACGTGTGGTCTTTTCGCCCGTGGATCCATGTATGCCGGAAAATTCTCTCCCGTGGTGTCTCTCCCTGGGTATTATCTCCCCAACAACCAAACAAAGCCTAGATGTGGTGTTCGGCACGCCGGATAATTAAAGGTCTGAAGAGGTCATGTTCCAGGTGGCCCCGTTCAGCAGCGGTTATCACGCTCTGCTAGGGAGGGAAGCGTTTATAGTCTTCCAAGCAATACCCCATTACGGGTACATGAAGCTCAAGATGCCCGGGCCTAACGGGATCATCACTCTCGCTAGTGATCCGGACATAGCACTCCGCGCCGAAAACAAGACAGCCACACTGGCCCTCGAGGCACTATCCGAAGCCCTAGCGGCTGAGGAGCTAACTGCGCTGTGCTCTACGGTGAATAGGGACGATGTGGTACTCGACAAAAGATCCAAGTCCACCTCCTTTAAACCGGCGGGCGAAATAGTCAAATTCCAAGTCCATCCAACGGACCCCAATAAAACAGCTTCCATCGGGGCACAGTTAAACCCTGATGTCGACGCCGCATTGCAAGAGTTCCTACGAGAGAACTGGGACATTTTCACCTGGCACCCTTCAGACATGCCAGGAATCCCACGCAGGCTGGCCGAGCACAGCTTAAATATCCAAGCAGGATTCAAACCTGTCAAACAGGCTCTTAGGCGTTTTTCCGAACCTAAGAGACAGGCCATGGGAGAGGAGCTAGCAAAGCTATTGGAGGCCGGATTCATCAGAGATATAAAACATCCGGACTGGCTAGCCAACCTGGTGATAGTACCGAAGAAGGACAAATCCTGGCGCCTGTGTGTTGATTTTAAAGACCTTAACAAGGCTTGTCCAAAGGATCCCTTCCCCCTCCCCCGCATCGATCAAATTATCGACGCTACCGCAGGACACAATTCGTTGTGTTTCCTCAACGCATATTCTGGCTACCATCAAATTAAGATGGCAGAACCAGACCAAGCCGCAACGGCATTTATCACACCATACGGGCCATTGTGCTTCAACACAATGCCCTTCGAGCTCAAAAACGCCGGCGCAACATATCAGCGCATGATTCAGACATGTCTGGCAATCCAGATTGACAAAATAGTGGAGGCATATGTAGATGATGTGGTCGTCAAAACAAGACATGTTGAATCTCTAGTAGATGACCTGAGGCTCACATTTGATAACCTCCGAACATACGACATCAAGCTCAACCCGGAAAAATGCGTTTTCGGTGTTCAAGCCGGAAAGCTCTTGGGCTTCATAGTATCCGGTAGAGGAATTGAAGCAAATCCAGCCAAGATCCGAGCTCTATCGCAACTGGATATCCCAAAGGACCTCAAACAAATACAAAAGTTAACCAGATGCGTGGTGGCTCTAAGCCGCTTTATCCCCCGCTTGGGAGAAAAGGCCCTACCCCTTTACCGCCTCCTTCGGCGCACCGAACACTTCAAATGGACGGATGCAGCCACGGCCGGACTCAACGGAATAAAAGCCATACTGGCAACAAACCCAGTCCTGGCCGCGCCAAACATTGGCGAACCAATGCTATTATACATTGCAGCAACACATGAGGTTGTAAGCGCAGTACTCGTCGTCGAACGAGAAGCGGACGGACACAAATTCCCCCTTCAAAAGCCGGTCTACTACATGTCCATTGTCCTCACTCCCTGCAAATCACGGTACCCACATTATCAAAAGATTGTGTACACGGTATTCATGGCATCCCGGAAGCTACGACACTACTTTCAAGAGTGTTCAATAACAGTAGCCTCGGAAGTACCACTTAACGATATTATAAATAACCGTGACGCAACGGGCCGGATTGCAAAATGGGCCATTGAGCTCCTCCCGTTTGACATAACTTATAAGCCTCGACGAGCCATCAAATCGCAAGTCTTGGCCGACTTTGTCGCAGAATGGACGGAGGCCGAACTCCCTAAAGAATACGACACATATTCAAATTGGATCATGCATTTCGACGGCTCCAAGATGTTGGCCAGACTGGGGGCTGGCGTCGTTTTGACGTCCCCCACAGGAGACATAGTTCAATACGTACTACAGATTATGTACACGGACTCCAACAATGCAGCCGAATATGAGGCCCTTTTACATGGTCTCCGGATGGCAGTATCCATGGGCATCCAACGCCTAGAGGTGCGCGCGGACTCGAACCTCGCAATATCCCAAATAAATGGAGACTTCGATACCAAGGATCCAAAAATGGCAGCTTACCGCAACGCCGTCCTAAAAATGTCAGCTTGGTTCGAGGGGCTCGAATTTCACCATATAGCCCGGGAAAATAATCAGGCGGCAGATGTCCTGGCACGCATCGGCGCAAAGCGCGATGTAGTCCCCCCCAACATCTTCTTGGAAAGGCTGTTCAAGCCATCCGTAGTATGGGAAGGGGAGCTGAACAATAACAGCCCGGACCCAACCGCACTGCCCGACACCGAACATCTTGACACAATCGGAGGCTCTGCCAATGAAATAACACCTTCAGCCCACGTAATAATGGCCATCATCGCCCCGTGGACAGAACCATTCCTCGCCTACCTTACTAGGCAGGAACTCCCCGAGGACCAAAATGAGGCACGCTGCATAGTGCGGCGATCTAAAGCCTACATAGTCCATGAGGGAGAGCTTTATAAGAAAAGCACCATCGGAGTCCTTCAAAGGTGCATCTCCGAAGAGGAGGGGCGGAACCTCCTGGCTGAAATTCATGCCGGACTCGGCGGTCATCATGCTGCAGCCCGGTCCCTTGTAAGCAAGGCCTTCCGTACAGGCTTTTATTGGCCGACGGCCCGGGCAGACGCTCAGGACTTAGTCCAACGATGCACCGGTTGCCAGCTCTTTGCAAACCAAAGCCATATGCCACCCACCGCCCTCCAAACTATCCCCATTACTTGGCCCTTCGCGGTCTGGGGGCTTGACATGGTTGGACCCCTTAAAGGCGGAACCCACAAGCAAAAATACTTACTAGTCATGGTGGATAAGTTCACCAAATGGATAGAAGCCAAGCCTGTTAAGACGGCCGAATCCAGACCGGTGATAGACTTTATATCCGGGGTTGTACACTGTTACGGCGTCCCCCACAGCATCATCACTGATAACGGCACGAACTTCACGGCTGATGAGGTAAAACTCTGGTGTAAAAACATGGGCATCAAGCTCGATTATGCTTCCGTCTATCACCCACAAACTAACGGCCAGGTCGACCGTGCAAATGGTCTTATCATGAGCGGCATCAAACCCAGATTAGTGTGGTCCCTCAAGGAATCTAACACGCACTAGGTAGAGGAGCTCGACTCCATACTCTGGGGGCTGCGGACCACACCGAATCGCACCACCGGATACACACCATTCTTTATGGTGTACGGCGCAGAGGCAGTTTTGCCTTGCGACATAATTCATGACTCACCTCGAGTGCGCATGTACGAAGAAAGAGAAGCCGAACTCGATCGGCAGGACAGCTTGGACGCATTGGAGGAGGAGTGTGACGTGGCAAAAGCCCGTTCCGCATTCTATCAACAGTAGGCTCGAAGATAGCAAAGCAGAGAAGTACGGGCCAAAAATTATAACGTTGGCGAATTAGTTCTACGACTACCGGACAAGAAAAAGGACAAACTCAAGCCCAAGTGGGAGGGTCCCTTCATAATTGACCAAGTCCTGACTGGTGGATCGTACCGCCTGCGGGATGCATCGGATAACCGACTCGAGCCAAACCCATGGAACGCAGCACGTCTCCGAAGATTCTATGCCTAGCACCGGACTTTGTGTTCGTCTCCTTCCTCTGTCCATTTTTTATATATTTTCTGTCTTACATTTCTCTTCCTCTCTCTCTCTCTCTTTTATAGCCTCTAAAGACTCATAAGGTGACGCGCTATCCGCGCTCATTAAACCTGGGGGCTTCTTTAAATAGAAGCTTATTCATACGGGCTTCATGCCCAACACATGTGTCACACTTCCGCATGTACCTTTTATTCACCATTATATGGATCGATATGACTTAAGTTTTGGCCAAGCTAGGTTGCCTGGCTCCTGTGCTTACCCCTACGTTCCCGATTGTTCGGCTAGGTGGTAAAGGGAGCACCTCTGCGATTGTTACTGCCGGGTCAGCCGGACGTGTACCTCAGACTGGGTGAACCCGAAAGCTAGCGTTCTTAAGGGAATATTCGGTCGGTGAACTAAAGATGATTTTTTTTATCTATACGCCCCCAGATGTTTTTCCTGTGTTTCTTTTCGCAGGATGGACATGCACCTTAGGGCATGCCTCCCAGGGAAAGGAACCCCTAACGGAACTATTCTCCCTGGAAGATGTTTCTTACTAACCATGTAATATAACATAACTAGTCGGGCACTTGTCTGTTCAAGCCCTAATGACCCCTACGCCTGATCTCCATGCATTCCCCGGTTCCTATATAACTGCATGGGAATTCGGACACACTCCGGACCGTCAGGTCCCGAGGCTGAAGCGAAAAGGTCGGCCATGACAAATGATCTACAATCCGGCTAGAAGGCATTATAAATGTCAATTAAATTACATAGTCATTTTGACTGGTTGTATTCCTCTTCAATACCATCTAACAGGCTGTCTAATTTACAGTCCTGCTGGGAATACTTTGCGGCCAACTCTACTTGGCCGTATACTAAGCTTACAGGGATCTCCTTCCCATCGGGCCCTACAGGACCGACCTCGGCCATGTGGTTGGGGTCAGCCTTTGCGTACCGCGTCTTCACCATGGCCCAGGCCTCCCTAGCGCCTTGACGGCAGGCTGATATCTTCCACAATCGGAAGCGTTGCCGTGCTCCCTTTAGCCTCTCCGCAAGCTCTCCAAGACCTTCGGGCATGGAGACGGATGGCCACAGGGCCTGGGCGACGCCTTGCATCGCCTGCCGAACTCGATCGAGTAGTTGCGAGAGCTCGGGAAGAAGGTCACCTGTAGAACCGGGCATCTCCTCTGCAGGACGACCTGTTACCACACCTACAGACATTGCTCTGTTAGTCGACTTCCCCGCCGAACTTTCTTTCAAAGGTTCGTTCAAGCACTTACTAAATATGTCGTGCCGAAGCCGCTGATTCTCCTTCACTGAGTCTGACAGCTAGGCACGAACATCTTTCAGCTCGACGCCCAGCTTGGTGTTGGCATCTTGGAGATCGTTCTTCTCCCGCCTCACCTTTGTCAGCACCTTCTCACCAGCCTTTAGCTGGCGTAGGAGGTGTTGCCTTTCGGATTCAATCCGGCGCCATCTGCAATTTCATTTGTCAGATTCGCACCAAAGCCGTGCTTCGCAAAATACTTATCTTTCAAAGTGTATATTACCAGAGGGGGTCTCCTTGGGCTCCCCTGCCGCGGCTAGTGCGGCCTCAAGTTGGGCTTTACACTCTTCCAGCTCCTTGGATAGTAGGGAATTCTTTTCCGTAAGAACCTGCATCACAAATGATCCTTAAATCAGTTATTCTAACTGTTTCAAGTCTCGGGGGCTACTGGTATATACATATAATTACCAGAATTTTCTTACCCGTATGTCTTTTACATACTGCTCCGTGGCTCTGGCTAGACCATTTTGAGCGGCACGGAGATACGCATCTCCCGAGTTGAAGGCATCTAACGCCCCTTGGGAGAAACAAGCGTCATGAAGAATTGTCCGGCGACGCCTGTGGTTCATGGCACTCTCCACCTCAGAGTTGGTGGCAGACAACCCGTCCATATCCTCCGTCGGAGGAGCGTCTGGCGCGCGCCTTGCGTTTGCCTCCGCCTCCTGACCAGGCTTTGGAGCCTGGCTGGTGGAGGCGCGATTGGCAGCCTCTCCGGATGTAGTCCGACGAGGTCTCTTTGTCCTGAAAAGAGTGCGAGTGTCAATATGCCTCGAAGGTATAATACCTGGGATAAGGGGGCGCGCCATACCTTTGCACTGACGCCTCGGTCCGGACTGCACTTCTTTTCTGCCCGCGGGGCTCTACAGCCCCTCGTTGGCTTGTCGCCGCAGGTTCGGCCTTCCGCCTTAAATATCTCACATGCAAAGTTCGGTTGCAATCAGGAAACTGAACACGAGTGGGCGGACACCTATTCGGGGTACTGGGACTTCGATCTCAGGTACCTGGGGGGTCAGGATTAGCCCTGGGTAATCGGCCGTAATGGCCACCAAGGCGTTGTCCTTGCTCAATTGATGGAACACTCCATCAATCAGCTCCACAGATATGTCCGGATCCTCTTGGGAGACCGGGTCGAGGGACCGTCCTGGGTCCTCGGGTTGTGGAGGAGGGCTGCTTATTTCCTTAACAACCCGGCGCAGTTCCTGCGTTGAAGTCGTTAGACTGAATATTTAACAATGGGAATACAAAATGGATGGACAAGTAAATACGGCCGCTTACCCAGCTTGGGGGATTGTGCATGGAGAATCCACCTTAGGGTTGACGCGGAGAAATTCCTCCTCTTCTCGCTTATACAAAGTGGACAAGATCTTTAGTAGAGCGGCAGCTGAATCTGGCCCCTTACGGCCGTAGCGGGTGGCGTCGTCCTCCCCGTTGAAGTCCCACATGGGGTGGCTTCTATACTGAAGCGGCTGCACCCCCCGCATAATGCATTCGGCCATAACCCCGATCATGGTTAGTCCAGAATGGGCTAACAATCTTATTCGGCCCATCAGGTAAATGATGTCCCTGTCACCTCCCCTCTGAGGGCTCCGTGGGCGCCAGCTTAGGCGCTTCTTTAAGGGAGCACTGTTGAATTCAGGGAGGCCGATCCGGACAGGATCCGGCAGCGGGAAGTCTTCAATATAAAATCACTCCGAGGGCCAGTCTTCGGACGCCTTCTTTGGGGTTCCGGACAGATATCCGGTCCCGGCGATGCGCCACACTTCGGCTCCGCCCACTTGATACATTGACCCCTTCTTGGAATGGGGCACGAGGCAAAATAGCTCCTTCCACAGTCCGAAATGAGCTTCGACACCCAAGAACAGCTCGCAGAGGGCTACAAAGCCCGCAATATGCAGTACTGAGGCAGGCGTGAGATTATGTAGCTGGAGGCCGTAGAACTCCAGCAACCCCCGGAGAAATGGATGGATTGGAAATCCGATCCCCCTTATTAAGTAAGGGACGAGGCACACCCGCTCTCCTTTGGAGGGGTTAGGGGCATTCTCTGCTTGCTCTCCGCCGTTGTAGACGGCAAGACCGGCTCGAACCAGGACCATATAGGCCGGGGGGAGAAATCCCTTGGTCTGGAGTGTCACTAGCTCGCTATGCGGGATGGAACATCTCTCCCAATATCCAGGCTTAGGGCTGGAAGGGCGAGGGGAGGAGTTGCGACGGCTGGCCATGGTGGAATGGACCTTTGTCGGATGCGCTCTGATGAACACTCGCATAGGGGAGAAGGTGTGGATTGGATCTAAATCCTCGTCCCCTTAAATAGGGCAGCTCGTTTACGCGGCTAGGGGTGTGAATGTAAAAACACTCAGACTTTTCATATTCGTTTGACACGTGGGAAGCAGCCATTATTGGGCGTAGAAGCCAAGGAGCGCAACATCTACAGGAAACCGGACTTTATTCAAACAGGTACACGGAATTTGGAGGAGAACCCGCCTTGCAATGCCGAAGACAATCTGCGCGCCGGACTCATCGTCATTGAAGCCTGGTTCGAGGGCTACTGAGGGAGTCCTGGATTAGGGGGTGTCCGGACAGCCGGACTGTTGGACTGTGAAGATACAAGATTGAAGACTCCGTCCCGTGTCCGGAAGGGACTTTCCTTGGCGTGGAAGGCAAGCTTGGTGATACGGATGTGTATATCTCCTACCATTGTAACCGACTCTATGTAACCCTAACCCCATCCGGTGTCTATATAAAACGGAGAGTTTTAGTCCGTAGGCCAACATAGACAACAATAATCATACCATAGGCTAGCTTTTAGGGTTTAGCCTCCTTGATCTTGTGGTAGATCTACTCTTGTACTACCCATATCATCAATATTAATCAAGCAGGACGTAGGGTTTTACCTCCGTCGAGAGGGCCCGAACCTGGGTAAAACTTCGTGTCCCTTGCCTCCTGTTACCATCCGGCCTAGACACACAGTTCGGGACCCCCTACCCGAGATCCGCCAGTTTTGACACCGACAATAACCTTTGGAATATTTTTCTTAAATGAAAAATATTCAATTTCTCTCTAAAACCCTAAGCCAAACCTGTTTGCTCCAAAGCAACCCTAATTTTTATGGCTCACAAAATTCTGAGATAATTCACAAATATTCTAGAGACCTTAGGGCACCTCCCTGAGCAAAAATATTTCATCACTTTTTGGGATATTTTTGCTACAGAAAATCTTTTCTGTTCTGGACAGAAATGGTGGTTTCTACAGCAACTACCATTTTACTTGCTCCATTTGACCTGATCTTTCTTGTGCTTATTTACCTTAGTAACTCTAAGCTAGCCTCCAAAGCACAGCTTCAAACTCCCAGCCATTTGACCACAGTAACACCTCAAAGTTACTATCCAAAAACTTACCAGACTTGTAAAACTTTCTCTACTGCACCTGGATCCAAACCCAACCATGGTAAACTTCAAAACCACCACGAACAACATGCTAGAAATGGTTTTTGGACGAAGGCTGGCCTGTGGAGCGAGTTCACGCAGTGACCACGTGTTTCCAAGATGCCAGGCATGCGTGTCGACGCGCTCTGGGAGCCGCCGAGCGCTCTGTTCGCGCGTGCTCGCTTCCCCCACCTGCCAAACCTAGCCAAAACTCGCCACCATCATCGTCTCGACACCATTAACTCCACCCTAGCACTCGCCGATGCCGAAGCTCGCCGCAGCAAGCACGGGCAAGGTCCGGCCAGCCCAACAGTGCGTGCACAATGTGCTCGTTGTCACCCCCCTCGACCCTGTGCTCATCTCCGCTCGCCCATAGTGGCCGCGTGACCTCCGTCGCCTTCTCCCCCTCTCACTGACGTCGCTCGTCGCCGGGCGCCGTGGACAGGTGTCCACTGGCGGAGTCCGAAGCACCCTCGCCGCTTGCCTATATATAGAGCCCCTCCCCACCCTCTCCGAGCATCCTCCAGCACTCACACACACTCCACGGTAGAGTAGGAAGCCGTAGCCCGGTCGGGCTGGCCTCGGGCCGCCGTCCCCGAGATCGAGCTCGCCGGCAATCCCCTCTGGTCGCCACGGCAGCTCGAGCCCCTCCCAGGCCTGGGCGACATCTCCAGGGCCTCCGCCTCTCTCCGGTGAGGCCGTCTCGCCCGCTTGGAGCCCCTAGAACGACCTCTACTCGCCGTCTTCCCCAACTCTGACGACCTTCCCGTTCTGCCTCCACCCGCGAGCAAGTTTCTGACGCTGTCCGACCACCCCTAGCTACGCTACGGGTACGGGCAGGTGCGCCTCGACCTCCTCTTGCCATCCCTCCCTCTCGTTTTGGCCAAAGAGCCCTTGTCACCGGCGAGAGCTCCGACGAAGCCGCAGCCGTCTCTGTTTCTCTCTCCCTCTTCCCCCACCTGACTAGCGGGGCCCGCTAGTCAGTCTCTCTATACACGCGCGAAGCGGTACGAGTGGTGGCGCCCCTGGGCTTTTACGCCTTCGACGTCACCCCCCCCCCCCAGTCTTTTTCTTTTTATTCAAATTCATTTGAACTTACAGAACACTTCAAACAGTCATAACTTTTTAACCATAAGTCCAAATGAATTGATTCTTTTTGCATTGTATTCTTTGAAAGAAAATCTAACAACTCACCAAAGATGAGTTTTTTCTGAGCTGTTTAGAATTTCTGGTGAATTTCAGAAGTGTTCTTGATATTTTCCTTGTGTGTTTAAAATTATTTTCATAAGGTGAGGCTTGTCTTGAGGATCACCAGGAGGCTTGTGAACCTCACCTGCACTAAGGCAAGCCACATCAACATTTTTATGATGACATTTCAATATTTGTGATTTTCTTACTTGGATGAAATAATTAATCCATGCATCTAAATAATTATTGAGTTATTTGTATTCTGTTAAAGGTTGAATAGTTGTTATGCTTGATTCACAGAATAGTTGAAACTAGTTTAGTGGATAAATCAAGTTAAGATTTATTTGAGGTGATATTAGAAATAATTTTGTTATGCATGATAGTTATCTTAACTATATTTTTGCCTTCCTAAAATTGATAAGAATTTGTTAGAAATATTCTATTAAATATTCTGGTAAATCATATTACTGGTTTTACAGAAAGTTTGAACTTAATTTAGTGATAGAGAAAGTAAGAATTGTTGATGGTGAAATCTTTTGTTATGCATATGAAAAATTTATTGGAATTGCTTTCTTGCGTAAGAAATCAATGAAACTTATTGCAAAATATTTTGATTAAGTTGTGAGTCATCTGTAGAGTAACGTGAGTTGTTGACGGTTATGCTTGGTGCATATATGCATTAGTTATTTTGAAGATACATGTGTTATTTTGGCATTTCATGGCATGCTATGACACCGGTCATTGTTAGTTTAAAGTTGAAACTGAAAATAACTCAACTTGAATACACCGTTGACTGGATCATGGTGGCACTGAATCGAGTCTTTCCAGTGCAACCACATTTGCCTTTATGGGGGGCCTTAATTCGGTCCATTGACACGGCCTCTGGTCGGTGCCTCCATCTAGGGAAGGTTATGTCGTGTTTGCCCTGGCCCGGCAAGCAGACTTAACCTTGTGTGCTCGTTGATAAGATTATGGTACCGAGTTCCCCGAGTGGGAGTTTGACCACGATGGTGGTCAGGGTGTCTTTGGTAGACACGGGGCCACCCAGGACCAGCCCGTTGTGGATTTGGGTCGGAGTGGCCGGGAGAGTGTTGTGGCAATGGAGGGGTTTCGTCGGAATGCCGTTGGTCCACCCGAATGGGAGTGCGAGGCCATGGGTTCCGTGGTGTGGGTCCAGTGTGCTACCTATGCAGAGTGTATAATCTACCGATAGCCGCGTCCACGGTTGAGGACACCTCATAGTAGGTCCCACCATGAGTCAACGAATGATAAAAATTGCACACTAAGCTGTAAACCTTGCATTGTCAAGGATGGCAGAAAGGCCATCGCGGAACTTGCGACCAGATATTGGTCGTGGTTGTGATCGCCGTAAGGATCACGAGTCATTTTGTTAAAGACCACATTGGTGGTGTGTTTTACCACGTTGGTGGTGTATCTTACCACGTTGGTGGTGTGTTTTACCACATTGGTGGTGTTTGTGATTAGAGGATGATCACGGTTGGTAAGTTGTCCTGAGGGACGTTCGAGCATGATCACAGCATGTTGACATATAATGTTGCATCTTTAATAATTGGCTAAATATCATGATATTGTTTGTCATTATGATTATGCTTGTTGTGAGCTTGCAAGTACATTCAATGTACTGACCTGGCATGTCATGCCAGCTTTCAGGAAAGTCTCGTTGGAAAGGAGCGTTGTTCGAGTCTAGATCGTGTCCACATCGGTGTCCCTGTGATATGGAGCTTCCGCTACGATGTTATTCCGCTGCCACGTAGTTGTTCGGATCGAGGCCCCTTTATGTTCACGAAATAATGTACATATTGTTCGGCCGCACCGAGTGTGCCTCTTGGCCTCGATCGCTGTTGTAATTTGAACTCTGTTCCGCTAGTATCAATAGAGCTGTTGTTTTCTGTACCAATTTGTTGTGTGTTGCCAGAAGACATGGTCTCTGGGCTGGCAATGCAGGGTAAACTGGTCTCTCTGAGCCGAGGTGCCACAACGATTGGTATCAGAGCCGCGCTGACTGTAGGCCACGCTAGACTACGACGTGTTAACTGGACGCTAGGTGCGAGAAAAATTGAGTGCCGGTAGCAGTTATAGCTGGTTGTTGCATTCTAGTCATTGGATTATTATTGTTATGCTAACCTGTTAATGGTTGTGAGTATAGATGGCTCCGGTGTCGTATCCGTGCCAGTTGCAGCTGATGCCGTACACGTCACCGCACCTTCTCGGCAACGTGTGGCGTCGGTTGTACCCTCACGGAGACGAACCCGTCTACCGTGTGTACCGGGAGCGTCTAGCAGACTCAGTGTATGAGTATCACGCAATGGTTTCTCTACGCACCAGTTCTGATTCCGGCTCTTACACTCGCTGAGGGAGTCCTGGATTAGGGGGTGTCCGGATAGCCGAACTATACCTTCGGCCGGACTCCTGGACTATGAAGATACAAGATTGAAGACTTCGTCCCGTGTCCGGAAGGAACTTTCCTTGGCGTGGAAGGCAAGCTTGGCGATACGGATATGTAGATCTCCTACCATTGTAACCGACTCTGTGTAACCCTAGCCCTCTCCGGTGTCTATATAAACCGGAGGGTTTTAGTCCGTAGGATGAACAACAATCATACCATAGGCTAGCTTCTAGGGTTCAGCCTCCTTGACCTCGTGGTAGATCTACTCTTGTACTACCCATATCATCAATATTAATCAAGCAGGACGTAGGGTTTTACCTCCATCGAGAGGGCCCGAACCTGGGTAAAAACATCGTCTCCCCGGTCTCCTGTTACCATCCGCCTAGACGCACAGTTCGGGACCCCCTACCCAAGATCTGCCGGTTTCGACACCGACATTGGTGCTTTCATTGAGAGTTCCTCTGTGTCGTCACTTTTAGGCTCGATGGCTTCTCCGATCATCAACAGCGATGCGATCCAGGGTGAGACTTTTCTCCCCGGATAGATCTTCGTATTCGGCAGCTTTGCACTGCGGGCCAATTCGCTTGGTCATCTGGAGCAGATCGAAAGCTACGCCCCTGGCCATCAGGTCAGATTTGGAAGTTTGAACTACACGGCCGACATCCGCGGAGACTTGATCTTCGACGGATTTGAGCCACAGCCGAGCGCGCCACACTATCACGATGGGCATGATATAGCTCTGCCGCCGAACAGTGCCCTGGAGGCCGCACCTGTGTCCGCTCCGACCCCTAGCTCGGAGCCGATCACACCAATCAAGGATGGGTGGTTAGACACCGCCTCGGGGGCTGCAATCTCTATGGCGATAAAGCCGAACACCAGCCTTGTCCTCTGCGAAGCCCGTGACTCCAAGGTGCCGGACTCCTCTTCGGACTCCGAGCCCTCCGCGCCCCTACCGATCAAATCCGATTGGGCGCCGATCATGGAGTTCACCGCCGCAGACATCTTTCAGCACTCGCCCTTCAGCGACATTCTGAATTCACTCAGGTCTCTCTCTTTGTCAGGAGAGTCTTGGCCGGACTATGACCGGCAAGATTGGGATGTGGATGACAAAGAAATTCGAAGCCCACCCACCACCCACTTCGTAGCCACTGTCGATAATTTAAAGGACGTGCTCGACTTCGACTCCGAAGACATCGACGGTATGGACGATGATGTAGGAGATGAACATGAACCAACGCCTATAAGGCACTGGACAGCCACCTCATCTCATGATGTATACATGGTGGACACACCCAAAGGAAGCGACGACGAGGAACACAGGGATGCAACGAGGGATCGTTCACTCGAAAAGCAATCAAAGCGGCGACGTAAGCGCCGCTCCAAGCCCCGCCTCGACAGAGACAGCAGCCATACAGACCTAGCCATAGAGCAGGACGAGCCGACGGACGACGAACATGCCTTCGAACAAACGTCCGAACAGGGCAACTTGGATAAACAAACCGAACACCCCGTCCCCGGCGAAAACAACAGTCCGGATGACCTTACGCCGGATAAACTCACGGAGCAGAAGAACCTCCACGAAAGGCTCGTCGCCACTGCGCATAGCCTGAAAAAGCAGAAGCGGAAGCTCAAAACTGCGGAAGATGCACTTAGAATCAGATGGAGCAAAGTACGCAACTCCGCAGACAAATATGGCGGCAGTCGCCGCACAAAAAGCTATCCAAAGCGAAAGCTACTGCCTAAATTTGACGAGGAGGCCTTAGAGCCCCCGCAGTCAAAAAATAGGAAAGCCACCCGGTCGGATAGACGACCGCATGGCCAGCATGGAACGGCAAGCGGCGCCGCACACAAGCCGGCATGCGATCCACCAAAGGATCCGCATCAAAAAGACGGCCCAGCCAGATCTATCTACGGGCCAAGAAAGCAAGCTCTAGTAAGCAATGCAACACAACAAATATCCGAACATCACAGCACACCCAAATAGAGGGGTGCCGCACACCCCCTATGTTTCACCGATGAGGTGCTGGACCATGAATTTCCAGCGGGATTCAAGCCCGTAAACATAGAGGCGTAGGACAGAACAACAGACCCTGGGGTCTGGATCAAGGATTATATCCTCCACATACACATGGCCATAGAAGATGACCTCCACGCCATAAAATACTTACCCCTCAAGCTTAAAGAGCTAGCCCGGCATTGGCTCAAAAGCCTTCCCGAAAACACCATTGGAAGTTGGAAGAGCTTGAGGATGCTTTCTGGGCAAATTTTCAAGGGACCTATGTCCGCCCTTCGGATGCAGACGATCTCAGTCACATAACTCAACAGCCCGGAGAGTCAGCCCAGAAATTCTGGAACAGATTTCTTACTAAAAAGAATCAGATAGTCGACTGTCCGGACGCCGAAGCCCTAGCAGCTTTTAAGCATAACGTTCGAGACGAATGGCTCACCAGACACCTCGGCCAAGAAAAGCCAAGAACAATGGCCGCATTAACAAGCCTCATGACCCGCTTTTGCGCAGGAGAGGACAGCTGGTTGGCAAGATGTAGCACCAGCGACCCAAGTACATCCGAAGTTAGGGATGGAAACGGAAAACCCCGACGCAGCAAGGACCAGCGCCGGAATAAGGGAAACATCCCAAAGAGCACGGCGGTCAACGCCGGATTCAAAAGCTCGCAGCAGAATCAGAGAAAGCCGCCCCTCAAGGATAATAGGGACGAGCTATCCAACTTAAACAAAATCTTGGACAAGATATGTCAAATACACAGTACTCCCGGGAAGCCTGCGAACCATACCCACAGAGATTGTTGGGTTTTCAAGCAAGCCGGCAAACTCAACGCCGAACACAAGGGGCTCGACACACCAAGTGAGTACGACGACGAACCCCACAAGCAGAGCACCAGGAAACAAAAGGATTTCCCACAAGAAGTCAAAACAGTAAACTTAATTCACGTGACGAACAGAATGGCGCCACCAGAGATACGCGCCATACGGCCTATCCCAAAGGAGTCTTGCCAATGGTTGTTGAAGCCGATCACCTTCGACCATCAGGATTACTCTAGAAATATCCGGAACGCAGGCTGGACTGCCTTGGTATTAGATCCAATAATCAGCGGACTCCACTTTACAAATGTCCTGATGGACGGCGGCAGTGGTCTAAACCTGTTATACCAGGACACAATCCGCAACATGGCGATAGACCCAACAAAAATTCGCCATAGCAAAACCTCCTTTCAAGGGGTAACGCCAGGCCCGGATGCCCGCTGCATGGGTTCTCTCCGGCTAGAAGTTATGTTCGGCTCCACCGATAACTTCCGTCGCGAACAGCTAACTTTCCACATCGCCCCATTCTCAAGTAGCTATCAAGCACTGCTGGGACGCGAAGCTTTCGCCCGCTTTAACGCAATACCGCATTATGCATCTCTTATGCTTAAGATGCCTGGTCCACGAGGCACCATCTCATTAAAGGGAAAACATTGAGTGTTCCTCTCGCGCGGAAGACAGTGCGGCTACCTTGACAGCCCCACAACAAAGCGGCTTCACTAGCCAAAGCATCTAAACAGGTCGTCAAGACCATGGACACGGCTAGACGAGTTTGGCATAAACATACAATTGATAAAGGCTTAATAGCCGTATACCCCTGTACTAGGGGCTCCGCGCATATAAAACAAGAGACAATAAAGCTCAATTTTACCTATTTCGATTTATACTTTGTTTATTTAGTATAACTCATGTTCGGCACAATCTTTCTTCAGCTAAGTTCCTCTCTTTTACAGATGAACACCGTGCTACGCCCGTCCAGGATACAGCACAACGGAGACACAGGCGCAGACGTGCAGCAGGGACCCGTTCCAAGGATTCTTTTCAGATTAAGACCCTGCATAAACCTTTTTTACTGTCTCTTGTTGATACACATCCCCTGGTTTCTTGGTATAACCAAGGAGGAGGCTGGCATTTTGGCATGTGGCCACGTCAGAGTTTTGCGCATACCTGGACACTAGGGGCTTATTACTAAGGGCGTTATCCCGCCCACCCTCATAAAGACCGAATACCTTAGGGAGTGTTCGGCATCACGAGTTTGGCCTTATATGCATCAGCTCTGAATCATGTCTTTGGTCAAATGTTGGGTTTGCCCGGCTCCTGTGTTTTGCTACCTTACGTTCCGCTCTATCGGCTAAGGCGACACCAGGAGAACTACTGTGATTGTGCCCCGGCTCGGCCAGGCGAGCACCTCAGTAGAGAAAGCCGAAAACTGACTATCATGATATAGCGTGAGACTGGTCAACCACTCGATGACTTACCGGAATCTTTAGGATTCCTCTGCATTAACGAAGGGCCGCTTCCCGGCCAGGCACATACGCGCCCCGAGTTCGGGCGAGCGCAGGCGCCACCAGGGGCTATATAAGTAGCCTCACTGTCAAACTCCTATGGCTAAGTGAAAGTGATAAAGCATCATAGTCCGATTGCCTAGTTCGCTGCGCTATCACCTCCTTTGTAGGACCAAGACATTGGATCAAGTGTGAAAATGCGCCTTCTGCGAACACCCCCGCATTATGTGCGTGGGGGCTGAAGCCGACGACTGCCATCTTTCAGATTATATATACATATATGTTAAACGGCCGCACAGGAGGTATTATAATACTTGCAGGCACAAGTATAAAAAGCTTCTACAATTTATCAAAATATTGTTTTACAATAATATATGCTATTCGAATATAGTATCCTTCGAGCACCGCGTCTCTATTAAACGAGCGCCTTGCAGAATTTCCTGAAAATAGTGATCGGCAGGTACTCGGCTTCCATCCAAATCTGGGGATGCAACAGCGGTGGCCTCCATTTCCGCCCAGTATGTCTTGACATGGGCAAGAGCCATCCGCGCACCCTCTATGCACGCTGACCTCTTCATCGCATTGATATGCGGCGCCGCACCAAGGAACTGCTGCACCAAGTTGAAATAAATTTTCGGCTCTGGCCTCTTAGGCCACAGATGACTCATGACATACTTCATGGCGAGTCCGGACAGCCTATTTAGCTTGGCCCATTCGGCCAAACGATCGGCTAATGACAGTGGACGCTCCGGATTGTGGAACTGCGACCAAAAGAGCTTTTCCATTTTGCGATCTTCTTGATCTCGGAAGTGTTCGGCCGCATCTGCGGCACTCGCTGCCAAATCCAGATAGATGTCCGCCGTACTCCACATCCGGTCTAACGGAGCATGTTTAGGATCACAGAACTTCCTCCGCAGCATAAAGGGCTTTCCAGCCGCGATCTCTCCGGCCTGACGCAGCTCCTCCTTCATAGCTCTCATCGCAGAGCGAGCATCCTTGGCATCGGCAACGGCCTTCTCTAGGTCCGTCTATTCCGCCTGATCTTCTTTTTCAAGAAGCTTGCAACGGTCAGCAGTGCTCTTCAGCTTCACAGCCATCTCGGCCATTTCCTTCTTGCTTCGGCAGTGAGCAACCTGTTCAGCTTTCAGCTCTTCAATTGCCTTTCCGGCAGCCGCATCACTTTTCCTGGCTTGCTCCTTGGCTCGGGCAAGTTCCGCCCGAAGATTCTCCATGGCAGCAGCACCATCTGCATCAAGCGCACACATTGTAAGATACTGGCATAAGGCTCCTCTTACCAGGTGCCGCTGGAGTAATTACATACCTTGTGCCTCGTCAAGCCACTTGTTGACAAGCGCGATGTCGGCATCTGCCACGTCAAGTTGCCGCTTTAGCTCGGCAAATTCATCAGTCCGGCTGGCCACCCGACACTTCGCCACCTACGTATGAAGGCGGCATATTAGACCTGGTATTATGATCCTCTGCGCGCCGTCACTTTTGACAACGCACAGAGTCTCAGGGGCTACTATCTACACATGGCGCATCTTATTTATGCGCAACTATCCAAAAAGGGTACATTATTTCGCGTACCTCAAAACCTGTCAGTAAACTCCTGACGGCCTCGTGCAATCCGCTCTCCGTAGATGAAATCCTCTCAATCACCGTACCCATCAATGCATGGTGCTCCTCTGAGATAGATGCTCGCCCTAGCAGATCCTTCAGCTCCTCCGACCGCGCACCAGACGGTGCCGGACTCGTCCGACGGCCCTTTTCGAAGGCCGGACGCTGAGGGCTTTGGGGGGCCATATGACTACCTTCCGGCCCTGCCGGATTCGGAGAAACCCTCCGCGACGATACCTCAGGGTCGCCCGCCTCGCAAGGAGGTACGGCAGGGGGAGGCGTTCCACTCTCCATCATCTCCGGAAGAAGATCCCCGAAGACGAGCTCTGCTGAGAAGGGCTAAGGTCCGAGCTACAAGGTAAATTTTCGATTACTCTTCTCAGATATAACGCAAGGATTTCTCTCATTTCTTAAAAAGGAAAACTCCTCTCTACTTACGACTCGGTGGAGGGCTGATCCCCTTGAGGGCATAATTCGGCCGAAGTATCCCCCGACGCAGGATCCTCTGATGAAGATTTCTTCCCCCGCTTTGAGGCCATGGTCTCCGGGTCGTCAGAGGTGGTCCTCTTCTTCCCCCGAGGAGAGGAATTTTCAATTCCTCCCTTCCGTACAACCTTCTTCGAGGAGGCTGTAGGTTCCTTGTCCCCTCCCTCCTTTCCTCTGAAGGCACAACCTCCAACATCCTGACTAGCACGGGATCCGGCGTGGTCTCGGGGAGGGGGCCGGACACCTGATTAGCTTTGCTTTCGCTATCCACTCCTGTTTAAAGGACAGCTCTTTTAGGGGCAATTTTATGATAAATATACAGATAGCGAGTCCGGGCACAAGGCTACTTACTTGAGCATCCGGGCGATTGCAGCTCAGGCCTGCGTCCTCGGTCAAGTCCGGACACATTGCTTGTGATCCGAAGAACAATTTGTACATCTCCATGGGCGTTGCGCCCATGAAATGCTGGAGAGCTCATGGTCCCTCCGGATTGAACTCCCATAGGCGAAGGGGGCGACGTTTGCCGGGCAAGGCTCGGCGGATCAACATGACCTACGTCACCACGACCAGGCTAATGTCTCTTTCTAAGAGATCTCGAATGCGTCCCTGCAACAAGGGCACGTCCTTGGATGGCCCCCAGTCCAATCCTTTATTGACCCATGACACTAGCTGTGGTGGGGAACCCGAGCGAAAGGCAGGTGGCGCCACCCACTTGGTGCTCCTGGGAGCGGTGATATAAAACCACTCTCCTTGCCATAAGCTAGACTCCTCTTGAAAAGAGCCGTCGGGCCATGGAGCACCAGCATTCTTGCTTATA
This sequence comes from Triticum urartu, assembly GCF_056163025.1. NCBI lineage: Eukaryota > Viridiplantae > Streptophyta > Magnoliopsida > Poales > Poaceae > Triticum > Triticum urartu. Next base: position 495,482,346 of record NC_141873.1, on the reverse strand, counting down.
AAAGCACCTCCGCACTCCGCGTGCCATCCCTCGATCATCTTCGGCTCTACTTTGAAGGTCTTGAGCCATAGTCCGAAGTGAGGAGTAATACGGAGGAAGGCTTCACACACGACGATGAATGAGGAAATATGGAGGATGGACTCTGGGGCTAAGTCGTGAAATTCCAGACCATAATAAAACATGAGCCCCCTCACGAAGGGATCCGTCAGGAAGCCTAGCCCCCGAAGGAAGTGAGACATGAACACCACACTCTCACCAGGCTTGGGAGTGGGAATGACCTGCCCTTGAGCAGGCAGCCTATGCCAGATTTCGCCGGTCAAGAACCTGGCCTCTCTCAACTTCAGCACTCCCTCCTCCGTGACGGAGGAGGGCATCCATCGGCCTCGAAGGTCGGAACCGGACATTGTCGAAGGTCCGAAGCGCCTGAAATCTGGAGCCTTGGGTGTTGGAACTCGAGGCGAAGGGCGAACTCGTTTGAGATTGAAAGAAAGGAGTAAGGCCTTGGTCTCTTTATAAGAGGTTGAATACCAAGGGCCCTCCCCGTGACCGTTTGGGACTCACCTTTGATCGAGAAAACATACCAACGGGTACGACTGGGTTACCCACGCCCGTATTGATGAGAATCCTAGAATAAGGGGACACGATCTCTGCTTTGACAAGACGTGCCAAGGAAACCGCCTCGCTAAATGCGCTGAGGTGGGACAGTGAAACGATTTGAATAAAGACTTGGCCGTGGTGTGATGTCACGCTACGGAATACGTCAGCAGATTAGATTTGTGTAAATATTATTCTCTCTATGGTAATATGTGGAAACTTATTTTGCAGAGCCGGACACTACCTTTGTGTTCAAAATCTTCTATGAAGTACTTGGAGGAGGAACCCGCCTTGCAATGCCGAAGACAATCTGCGTGCCGGACTCGTCGTCATTGAAGCCTGGTTCAGGGGCTACTGAGGGAGTCCTGGATTAGGGGGTGTCCGGATAGCCGGACTATACCTTCGGCCGGACTCCTGGACTATGAAGATACAAGATTGAAGACTTCGTCCCGTGTCCGGAAGGGACTTTCCTTGGCGTGGAAGGCAAGCTTGGCGATACGGATATGTAGATCTCCTACCATTGTAACCGACTCTGTGTAACCCTAGCCCTCTCCGGTGTCTATATAAACCGGAGGGTTTTAGTCCGTAGGACGAACAACAATCATACCATAGGCTAGCTTCTAGGGTTCAGCCTCCTTGACCTCGTGGTAGATCTACTCTTGTACTACCCATATCATCAATATTAATCAAGCAGGACGTAGGGTTTTACCTCCATTGAGAGGGCCCGAACCTGGGTAAAAACATCGTGTCCCCGGTCTCCTGTTACCATCCGCCTAGACGCACAGTTCGGGACCCCCTACCCGAGATCCGCCGGTTTCGACACCGACACTCGCACTTCTCGGAGTGGTTACGCCTCCACCGCTTCTCAGGCTGTCCAGTTTGCCGCATTTGAGATCCTTGTCGAGCTTCGTTATACCGAGGTTCAAATGCAGCACCACCCAGGTTTCTATTACTACCCATCTCTGCACGACAACGGTCGTGTCCGTTTTCCCCTCGTTGACCCGGAATCTGATAGTGTTGCTAGCCATCTTGATCATTATATCACTGCTAGCTATCTGATGATCCACGAGCTGGCTCGAGAGCTGACTCGTGCTCGCACTGCTTTAGCCGCTACCTTGGTCACTACTAGATCCACCACTACTCCGTCCTCACTGGGATTTACCCCGTATGTCCCAGTTAGTTCTAGCTCTCCTCTTTCGCCGGTTACTCCCCCGAGTAGCACAGGCGTCTCCGCTGTGAACCCTCTCAGTGTCCTGCCGAGTGGGTCTCACTTCTCGCTACCCCTGCAGCCCCGATGCTTCATCCTACCCCTACCCTTGAGGGAGAGCCCTCGAGGCAGCGTCGTCGCGTTATCTTTAACCCGGAGGTTTCTGTTAACCATGTCAGTACGGGATCTGAGACCGCTTCAGGGGAGGACGCCACAGCACCAGCAGAGCAGTAGTATCTTTGAGAATTCGCAGTCATCTAGATGGTGCACGGATGTAGTTGTATGAGTTATGATGCTTCATGTATGAGAGTAGCGGAACCAGCCTTGTAGTTTAATTATCATGTATGAGTCTATGTATAATTATGTTGGGACTTTAATCGTCGTATTTTCTTCGCTCTTTTTGGTCTTTTTCGAGAGTTGTTGCTGGCTTTTCCCCCAATTTTATTCTTGGATGTGTCTCATCTCGATTGCGTTGCCTTGGGAAAAAATACTCAATAGGATGACGCGGGGAGGCAGCAGTAGCAACGTTCGCGCAAGAACTCCTATTCGTCGTTCCGCACGACAGGCAGGATATTCTCCCGAGCCGAATGTTCAGCCACCACCTCCACCGCCTGATCCTCCATCCACCGAGCAAGTTCTGCGTATGTTTGAAGAGAAAAGGAACAATGATCTGATTGAAATATTGAGAAGTGTGCTAGCTATGGTTGGACAAAATGGAAATCAGAATGGTCACCACTCAAAGTTGTCAGATTTTTAGAGGACCAATCTGAAGGAAATATGCCCTAGAGGCAATAATAAAGTTATTATTTATTTCCTTATAATCATGATAAATGTTTATTATTCATGCTAGAATTGTATTAACCGGAAACATAATACATGTGTGAATACATAGACAAACAAAGTGGCACTAGTATGCCTCTACTTGACTAGCTCGTTAATCAAAGATGGTTATGTTTCCTAACCATGAACAATGAGTTGTTATTTGATTAACGGGATCACATCATTAAGAGAATGATCTTATTGACATGACCCATTCCATTAGCTTAGCACCCGATCGTTTAGTATGTTGTTATTGCTTTCTTCATGACTTATACATGTTCCTATAACTATGAGATTATGCAACTCCCGTTTAGCGGAGGAACACTTTGGGTACTACCAAACGTCACAACGTAACTGGGTGATTATAAAGGAGTACTACAGGTGTCTCCAAAGGTACATGTTGGGTTGGCGTATTTCGAGATTAGGTTTTGTCACTCCGATTGTCGGAGAGGTATCTCTCGGCCCTCTCGGTAATGCACATCACTTAAGCCTTGCAAGCATTGCAACTAAATGAGTTAGTTGCGGGATGATGTATTACAGAACGAGTAAAGAGACTTGCCGGTAACGAGATTGAACTAGGTATAGGAATACCGATGATCGAATCTCGGGCAAGTAACATACCGATGACAAAGGGAACAACGTATGTTGTTATGCGGTCTGACCGATAAAGATCTTCGTAGAATATGTAGGAGCCAATATGGGCATCCAGGTCCCGCTATTGGTTATTGACCGGAGACGTGTCTCGGTCATGTCTACATTGTTCTCGAACCCGTAGGGTCCGCATGCTTAAGGTTACGATGACAGTTATATTATGAGTTTATGCATTTTGATGTACCGAAGGTTGTTTGAAGTCCCGGATGTGATCACGGACATGACGAGGAGTGTCGAAATGGTTGAGACATAAAGATTGATATATTGGAAGCCTATGTTTGGATATGGAAGTGTTCCGGGTGAAATCAGGATTTTACCGGAGTACCGGGAAGGTTACCGGAACCCCCCGGGAGCTAAATGGGCCATGATGGGCCTTAGTGGAAAAGAGAAGAGGCAGCCCTACATGGGCTGCGCGCCTCCCCCTTCCCCTAGTCCTATTAGGACTAGGAGAGGTGGCCGGCCCCCTCCTTCTCTTTTCCCCCTCCGCGAATCCTATTCCAACTAGGATTGGGGGGGGGGGATCCTACTCCCAGAGGGAGTAGGACTCTCCTGGCGCACCCCTTGTGGCCGGCCAGCTTCCCCCCCCCCTTTGGTCCTTTATATACTGAGGTAGAGGCACCCTAGAACACACAAGTTGATCCACGTGATCTATTCCTTAGCCGTGTGCGGTGCCCCCAGCCACCATATTCCTCGATAATACTGTAGCGGAGTTTAGGCGAAACCCTGCTGCTGTAGTGCATCAAGATCGTCACCACGCCGTCGTGCTGAAGGAACTCTTCCCCGATACTTTGCTGGATCGGAGTCCGGGGATCGTCATCGAGCTGAACGTGTGCTCGAACTCTGAGGTGCCGTAGTTTCGGTGCTTGATCGGTCGGATCGGGAAGACGTACGACTACTTCCTCTACGTTGCGTCAACGCTTCTGCAGTCGGTCTGCGTGGGTACGTAGACAGCACTCTCCCCTCTCGTTGCTATGCATCACATGATCTTGCGTGAGCGTAGGAATTTTTTTGAAATTACTACGAATCCCAACAGTGGTATCAGAGCCTAGGTTATTTATGTTGATGTTATATGCATGAGTAGAACACAAGTGAGTTGTGGGCGATATAAGTCATACTGCCTACCAGCATGTCATACTTTGGTTCGGCGGCATTGTTGGACGAGACGACCCAGACCAACATTACGCGTACGCTTACGCGAGACCGGTTCCCCCGACGTGCTTTGCACATAGGTGGCTTGCGGGCGACAGTCTCTGCAACTTTAGTTGAACCAAGTGTGGCTACGCCGGTCCTTGCGAAGGTTAAAACGGAGTCTATTTGACAAACTATCGTTGTGGTTTTGATGCGTAGGTGAGATTGGTTCTTGTTTAAGCCCGTAGCAGCCACGTAAAACTTGCAACAACAAAGTAGAGGACGTCTAACTTGTTTTTGCAGGGCATGTTGTGATGTGATATGGTCAAGGCATGATGCTGAATTTATTGTATGAGATGATCATGTTTTGTAACCGAGTTATCGGCAACTGGCAGGAGCCATATGGTTGTCGTTTTATTGTATGAAATGCAATTGCGATGTAATGCTTTACTTTTATCACTAAGCGGTAGCGATAGTCGTAGAAGCATAAACTTGGCGAGATGACAACGATGCTACAATGGAGATCAAGGTGTCACGCCGGTGACGATGGTGATCACGACGGTGCTTCGGAGATGGAGATCACAAGCACAAGATGATGATGGCCATATCATATCACTTATATTGATTGCATGTGATGTTTATCCTTTTATGCATCTTATCTTGCTTTGATTGACGGTAGCATTATAAGATGATCTCTCACTAAATTATCAAGAAGTGTTCTCCCTGAGTATGCACTGTTGCGAAAGTTCTTCGTGCTGAGACACCACGTGATGATCGGGTGTGATAGGTTCTACGTTCAAATTCAACGGGTGCAAAACAGTTGCACACGCGGAATACTCAGGTTATACTTGACGAGCCAAGCATATACAGATATGGCCTCGGAACACGGAGACCGAAAGGTCGAGCATGAATCATATAGTAGATATGATCAACATAACGATGTTCACCATTGAAAACTACTCCATCTCACGTGATGATCGGTTATGGTTTAGTTGATTTGGATCACGTAATCACTTAGAGGATTAGAGGGATGTCTATCTAAGTGGGAGTTCTTTAATTAATTTGATTAACTGAACTTAAATTTATCATGAAACTTAGTACCTGATTAGTATCTTGCTTGTTTATGTTTGGTTGTAGATAGATGGCTCGTGCTGTTGTTCCGTTGAATTTTAGTGCGTTCCTTGAGAAAGCAAAGTTGAAAGATGATGGTAGCAATTACACGGACTGGGTCCGTAACTTGAGGATTATCCTCATTGCTGCACAGAAGAATTACGTCCTGGAAGCACCGCTGGGTGCCAGGCCTGCTGCAGGAGCAACGCCGGATGTTATGAACGTCTGGCAGAGCAAAGCTGATGACTACTCGATAGTTCAGTGTGCCATGCTTTACATCTTAGAATCGGGACTTCAACGATGTTTTGAACGTCATGGAGCATATGAGATGTTCCAGGAGTTGAAGTTAATATTTCAAGCAAATGCCCAGATTGAGAGATATGAAGTCTCCAATAAGTTCTATAGCTGCAAGATGGAGGAGAACAGTTCTGTCAGTGAGCATATACTCAAAATGTCTGGGTATAATAATCACTTGATTCAATTGGGAGTTAATCTTCCAGATGATTGCGTCATTGACAGAATTCTTCAATCACTGCCACCAAGCTATAAGAGCTTCGTGATGAACTATAATATGCAAGGGATGAACAAGACTATTCCCGAGCTCTTCGCAATGCTGAAAGCTGCGGAGGTAGAAATCAAGAAGGAGCATCAAGTGTTGATGGTCAACAAGACCACTAGTTTCAAGAAAAAGGGCAAAGGGAAGAAAAAGGGGAACTTCAAAAAGAACGGCAAGCAAGTTGCTACTCAAGAGAAGAAACCCAAACCTGGACCTAAGCCTGAAACTGAGTGCTTCTATTGCAAGCAGACTGGTCACTGGAAGCGGAACTGCCCCAAGTATTTGGCGGATAAGAAGGATGGCAAGGTGAACAAAGGTATATGTGATATACATGTTATTGATGTGTACCTTACTAATGCTCGCAGTAGCACCTGGGTATTTGATACTGGTTCTGTTGCTAATATTTGCAACTCGAAACAGGGACTACGGATTAAGCGAAGATTGGATAAGGACGAGGTGACGATGCGTGTGGGAAACGGTTCCAAAGTCGATGTGATCGCGGTCGGCACGCTACCTCTACATTTACCTTCGGGATTAGTATTAGACCTAAATAATTGTTATTTGGTGCCAGCGTTGAGCATGAACATTATATCTGGATCTTGTTTAATGCGAGACGGTTATTCATTTAAATCAGAGAATAATGGTTGTTCTATTTATATGAGTAATATCTTTTATGGTCATGCACCCTTGAAGAGTGGTCTATTCTTATTGAATCTCGACAGTAGTAATACACATATTCATAATGTTGAAGCCAAAAGATGCAGAGTTGATAATGATAGTGCAACTTATTTGTGGCACTGCCGTTTAGGTCATATCGGTGTAAAGCGCATGAAGAAACTCCATACTAATGGACTTTTGGAACCACTTGATTATGAATCACTTGGTACTTGCGAACCGTGCCTCATGGGCAAGATGACCAAAACACCGTTCTCCAGTACTATGGAGAGAGCAACAGATTTGTTGGAAATCATACATACAGATGTATGTGGTCCGATGAATATTGAGGCTCGTGGCGGATATCATTATTTTCTCACCTTCACAGATGATTTAAGCAGATATGGGTATATCTACTTAATGAAACATAAGTCTGAAACATTTGAAAAGTTCAAAGAATTTCAGAGTGAAGTTGAAAATCATCGTAACAAGAAAATAAAGTTTCTACGATCTGATCGTGGAGGAGAATATTTGAGTTATGAGTTTGGTGTACATTTGAAAAATTGTGGAATAGTTTCGCAACTCACGCCACCCGGAACACCTCAGCGTAATGGTGTGTCCGAACGTCGTAATCGTACTTTACTAGATATGGTGCGATCTATGATGTCTCTTACTGATTTACCGCTATCGTTTTGGGGATACGCTCTAGAGACGGCCGCATTCACGTTAAATAGGGCACCATCAAAATCCGTTGAGACGACGCCTTATGGACTGTGGTTTGGCAAGAAACCAAAGTTGTCGTTTCTAAAAGTTTGGGGCTGCGATGCTTATGTGAAAAAGCTTCAACCTGATAAGCTCGAACCCAAATAGGAGAAATGTGTCTTCATAGGATATCCAAAGGAAACGATTGGATACACCTTCTATCACAGATCCGAAGGCAAGACTTTTGTTGCTAAAATTCGGAAACTTTCTAGAGAAGGAGTTTCTCTCGAAAGAAGTGAGTGGGAGGAAAGTAGAACTTGATGAGGTAACTGTACCTGCTCCCTTATTGGAAAGTAGTACATCACAGAAAACTGTTCCTATGACACCTACACCAGTTAGTGAGGAAGTTAATGATAATGATCATGAAACTTCAGAACAAGATACTACTGAACCTCGTAGATCAACCAGAGTAAGATCCGCGCCAGAGTGGTACGGTAATCCCGTTCTGGAAGTCATGATGCTTGATCATGATGAACCTACGAACTATGAAGAAGCAATGGTGAGCCCAGATTCCGCAAAGTGGCTTGAAGCCATGAAATCTGAGATGGGATCCATGTATGAGAACAAAGTATGGACTTTGGTTGACTTGCCCGATGATCGGCAAGCAATTGAGAATAAATGGATCTTCAAGAAGAAGACTGACGCTGACGGTAATATTACTGTCTACAAAGCTCGACTTGTCGCAAAAGGTTTTCGGCAAGTTCAAGGGATTGACTACGATGAGACCTTCTCACCCGTAGCGATGCTTAAGTCTGTCCGAATCATGTTAGCAATTGCCGCATTTTATGATTATGAAATTTGGCAGATGGATGTCAAAACTGCATTCCTGAATGGATTTCTGGAAGAGGAGTTGTATATGATGCAACCAGAAGGTTTTGTCGATCCAAAGGGAGCTAACAAAGTGTGCAAGCTCCAGCGATCCATTTATGGACTGGTGCAAGCCTCTCGGAGTTGGAATAAACGTTTTGATAGTGTGATCAAAGCATTTGGTTTTATACAGACTTTTGGAGAAGCCTGTATTTACAAGAAAGTGAGTGGGAGCTCTGTAGCATTTCTGATATTATATGTGGATGACATATTATTAATTGGAAATGATATAGAATTTCTGGATAGCATAAAGGGATACTTGAATAAGAATTTTTCAATGAAAGACCTCAGTGAAGCTGCTTACATATTAGGCATTAAGATCTATAGAGATAGATCAGGACGCTTAATTGGACTTTCACAAACAACATACCTTGACAAAATTTTGAAGAAGTTCAAAATGGATCAAGCAAAGAAAGGATTCTTGCCTGTGTTACAAGGTGTGAAATTGAGTAAGACTCAATGCCCGACCACTGCAGAAGATAGAGAGAATATGAAAGATGTTCCCTATGCATCAGCGATAGGATCTATCATGTATGCAATGTTGTGTACCAGACCTGATGTGTGCCTTGCTATAAGTCTAGCAGGGAGGTACCAAAGTAATCTAGGAGTGGATCACTGGACAGCGGTCAAGAACATCCTGAAATACCTAAAAAGGACTAAGGATATGCTTCTCGTATATGGAGGTAACAAAGAGCTCATCGTAAATGGTTACGTTGATGCAAGCTTTGACACTGATCCGGACGATTCTAAATCGCAAACCGGATACGTGTTTACATTAAACGGTGGAGCTGTCAGTTGGTGCAGTTCTAAACAGAGCGTCGTGGCGGGATCTACGTGTGAAGCGGAATACATAGCTGCTTCGGAAGCAGCGAATGAAGGAGTCTGGATGAAGGAGTTCATATCCGATCTAGGTGTCATACCTAGTGCATCGGGTCCAATGAAAATCTTTTGTGACAATACTGGTGCAATTGCCTTGGCAAAGGAATCCAGATTTCACAAGAGAACCAAGCACATCAAGAGACGCTTCAATTCCATCCGGGATCTAGTCTAGGTGGGAGACATAGAGATTTGCAAGATACATACGGATCTGAATGTAGCAGACCCGTTGACTAAGCCTCTTCCACGAGCAAAACATGATCAGCACCAAGGCTCCATGGGTGTTAGAATCATTACTGTGTAATCTAGATTATTGACTCTAGTGCAAGTGGGAGACTGAAGGAAATATGCCCTAGAGGCAATAATAAAGTTATTATTTATTTCCTTATATATCATGATAAATTCATGCTAGAATTGTATTAACCGGAAACATAATACATGTGTGAATACATAGACAAACAGAGTGTCACTAGTATGCCTCTACTAGACTAGCTTGTTAATCAAAGATGGTTATGTTTCCTAACCATGGACAAAGAGTTGTCATTTGATTAACAGGATCACATCATTAGTTGAATGATCTGATTGACATGACCCATTCCATTAGCTTAGCACCCGATCGTTTAGTATGTTGCTATTGCTTTCTTCATGACTTATACATGTTCCTATGACTATGAGATTATGCAACTCCCGTTTGCCGGAGGAACACTTTGTGTGCTACCAAATGTCACAACGTAACTGGGTGATTATAAAGGAGCTCTACAGGTGTCTCCAAAGGTACATGTTGGGTTGGCGTATTTCGAGATTAGGTTTTGTCACTCTGATTGTCGGAGAGGTATCTCTGGGCCCTCTCGATAATGCACATCACTTAAGCCTTGCAAGCATTGCAACTAAATGAGTTAGTTGCGGGATGATGTATTACAGAACGAGTAAAAAGACTTGCCGGTAACGAGATTGAACTAGGTATAGGAATACCGACGATCGAATCTCGGGCAAGTAACATACCGATGACAAAGGGAACAACGTATGTTGTTATGCGGTCTGACCGATAAAGATCTTCGTAGAATATGTAGGAGCCAATATGGGCATCCAGGTCCCGCTATTGGTTATTGACCGGAGACGTGTCTCGGTCATGTCTACATTGTTCTCGAACCCGTAGGGTCCGCACGCTTAAGGTTACGATGACAGTTATATTATGAGTTTATGCATTTTGATGTACCGAAGGTTGTTTGGAGTCCCGGATGTGATCACGGACATGACGAGGAGTCTCGAAATGGTCGAGACATAAAGATTGATATATTGGAAGCCTATGTTTGGATATCGTAAGTGTTCCGGGTGAAATCGGGATTTTACCGGAGTACCGGGAAGGTTACCGGAACCCCCCGGGAGCTAAATGGGCCATGATGGGCCTTAGTGGAAAAGAGAAGAGACAGCCCTACATGGGCGGCGCGCCTCCCCCTTCCCCTAGTCCTATTAGGACTAGGAGAGGTGGCCGGTCCCCTCCTTCTCTTTTCCCCCTCCGTGAATCCTATTCCAACTAGGATTGGGGGGGAATCCTACTCCCAGAGGGAGTAGGACTCTCCTGGTGCACCCCTTGTGGCCGGCCAGCTTCCCCACCTTTGGTCCTTTATATACTGAGGTAGAGGCACCCTAGAACACACAAGTTGATCCACGTGATCTATTCCTTAGCCGTGTGCGGTGCCCCCAGCCACCATATTCCTCGATAATACTATAGCGGAGTTTAGGCGAAGCCCTGCTGCTGTAGTGCATCAAGATCGTCACCACGCCGTCGTGCTGACGGAACTCTTCCCCGATACTTTGCTGGATCGGAGTCCGTGGATCATCATCGAGCTGAACGTGTGCTCGAACTCGGAGGTGCCGTAGTTTCGGTGCTTGATCGGTCGGATCGGGAAGACGTACGACTACTTCCTCTACGTTGCGTCAACGCTTCCGTAGTCGGTCTGCGTGGGTACGTAGACAGCACTCTCCCCTATCGTTGCTATGCATCACATGATCTTGCGTGAGCGTAGGAATTTTTTTGAAATTACTACGAATCCCAACACAATCCCCCAGTTTCAGTCAGGTTGTTGACCCATTGGATGCAGACGATTGGTTGTGGACCATGGAGAAAAAGCTTGAGATCGCCCGTACTGAAGGAAATGATAAAGTCCCATTTGCAACCCATTACCTTGAGGGCGCAGCTTCCATATGGTGGGAAAATACAAAAGCCATGTGGCCGATTGATGAGGAAGTCACCTGGGAAAAATTCAAGGATAAGTTTCACAAGTATCACATCCCTACTGGAGTTATGAAGGCCAAACAGCGTGAATCTCTCGCGCTCGTCCAAGGAAATCATTCTGTGGCTGAGTACCTGCAAAAATTCAATCATTTGTCCCGTTACTCTCTATATGACGTGGCCACTGAAGAAAGGAAGATTAACAGATTTCTTGGAGGTTTAAATCCACAACTTCGGTGTGCTCTCAGTATGTTTGATTTCACCGATTTCCAAACTCTGGTGGACAAAGCGTTCATTGCTGAACGGGAGCACAAGCTTATATTGGATAATAGGTCTGCTAACAACGACAACAAGCGCAAGTTTGAGCCAAAGAAGGATGGACAACCTGTGCAAAAAGCTCGTACCTGGAAGCCAACTCAAGTGGAATACAGGCCAAATTGGCAGCAGAATGTTAATAGGACCACCACTCAAGTCAAGAATATTGTAACCAGTCCAACACATGAGGAGCGCCAGCGCAATAATACTTGTTTCATTTGTGGGCAGGCCAGACATTATGCCAAACAGTGCCCCAAGAACAACAAGGTGAATGCCGTGAGCAGGCCACAAGTCAACTTTATGGAGTCAGGGCCAACTGGGCATGTGAACCATATCTCCGCCGAGGAAGCCCAAGAGAAGCCAGAAGTCGTCATTGGTATGTTTTCTGTTGATGACATACCTGCAGTAATTTTATTTGACTCTGGGGCTTCCCATTCTTTTATTTCTCGGAGTTTTGCCGCCCAAAACAATTTTCCTTGCACCATTTTGGGCAAAAATATGCTGGTGCAAACCCCGGGATCTATAATCAAGAGCAATCTAGTCTGCCGTGATCTGGAGATCAATATCGACGGGGTCCAATTTCCAACATCTCTGATAATCATTGAGTCTGAACAGTTGGATATTATATTGGGGATGAATTGGCTGACCAAGTACCAAGTCTGTATAAACTGCGCAACCCGAGAAGTCAGTTTGACTGGTCTAAATGGGCAGCTCGTCAAATTCTATGCTCGCAAGCATGTTCCCAAGCCAGAACTACTTTGCACCGCTGTGGTTGAGTTGGAATTTATTCCTGTGGTCAGTGAGTACCCTGATGTGTTTCCAGAAGAACTGCCTGGCATGCTACCAGATCGGGAACTGGAGTTTGCCATAGATCTTGTGCCCGGAACCGCACCAATATACAAGAACTATTACCAGATGCCCTCATCAGAATTAGTGAAACTAAAGAAACAGCTTGACGAATTACTCCAGAAGGGTTATATTCGTCCCAGCTCGTCACCGTGGGGGTCACCTGCAATTTTCGTGGGCAAAAAGGATGGCAGTCTCCGTATGTGCATAGATTACCGTCAGCTGAATGAGGTCACCATCAAAAATAAATACCCACTACCAAGGATTGATGATCTATTTGATCAGCTCAGTGGGGCTGAAGTATTCTCAAAAATCGATTTACGGACCGGATATCATCAGCTCAAGATTAAAAAGGAAGATATTCCTAAGACCGCATTCACTACACGATACGGTCTTTACGAATATACTGTGATGTCCTTTGGTCTCACCAATGCCCCTGCCTTCTTCATGCATATGATGAACAAAGTGTTCATGGACTTCCTCGACAAATTCATGGTAGTCTTTATCGACGATATCCTCATTTACTCCAAGAGTGAAGAAGAGCATAAAGATCACCTCCGAGCAGTGCTACAACGGCTTCGCAACCATCAATTATACGCCAAATTCAGTAAGCATGAATTTTGGCTCAAGCAAGTTGGGTTTCTTGGACATGTACTATCCGCCGAAGGTATAGCCGTGGACCCGAACAAAGTAAAGGATGTGCTCGATTGGGTACCACCCACGACTGTAACACAGATCCGGAGTTTTCTCGGATTAGCTGGATATTATCGTCGTTTCGTTGAAGGGTTTTCCAAAATTGCTAAATCGATGACGGAACTGCTCAAAAAGGATACAAAGTTTGAGTGGACAGAGGACTGTGAGAAGAGTTTTAATGAGCTAAAGACGCGTCTGACGACCGCACCGGTATTGACTCTTCCAGACATTTATCACAGCTTTGATGTATACTGCGATGCCTCCAGACAAGGTATTGGTTGTGTATTGATGCAAGACAGCAAGGTAGTAGCATATGCCTCACGACAACTACGACCACACGAGGGAAATTATCCTACTCATGATTTGGAATTGGCTGCAGTGGTTCATGCATTAAAAATTTGGAGACACTATCTCATTGGAAAAAGGTGCCAAATTTTTACTGACCACAAAAGCCTCAAATACATCTTCACTCACCAAGATTTAAATCTCCGTCAGCGAAGATGGTTAGAATTGGTCAAGGATTATGACCTTGGAATAAATTACCATCCAGGCAAGGCCAACGTCGTTGCCGATGCGCTCAGTCCAAAGCTCGTCAGCTTAAATGTCATGCTAAAATCATTGCCTATCGAACTTCAGGAGGAGATCACTTGGCTCAACTTGGTCATCATGGATGCTGGCCTCACTAATATTTTGGAAGTTACCCCCACACTTGAGATGGATATCCGCAAGGCCCAGCCAGAAGATGTCGAGCTAAAAAAACATGCAAAGCAATCCCCAGATTTCTTTAAGGACAACTTCGGTACCCTCCGATTCCGTGGATGAATTTGTGTACCAGATCAACCGGACTTGAAGAAGAAAATCTTGTCAGAAGCACATAATCCTCGTATTCCATTCATCCGGGAGGTACGAAAATGTATGAAGACCTTAAACGGATATTCTGGTGGGATGGGAGGAAGAAAGACATTGCATATTTTGTAGCCTGTTGTGACATATGCAACAAGGTGAAAGCAGATCATCAGAAGCCAACTGGACTTCTCCAACCATTGCCAGTTTCACAATGGAAATGGGATAATGTTTACATGGATTTCATCACCGGATTGCCTAGGACTCAACGAGGCAAAGATGCCATCTGGGTTATAGTGGACACCCTCACCAAGGTTGCTCACTTCATCCTGATTAGCACCAGATACAGAGCAGACGAACTTGCACAACTGTATGTATCCCGAATCGTCAGTCTGCATGGAGTACCCCGAACCATCACTTCCAACCAAGGATCTTTGTTTACCTCCGCTTTCTGGTCCCGTCTTCATCAAGCCTTGGGGACAGCACTGAAATATAGTACTGCTTATCACGCTCAGACGGACGGTCAAACAGAGCGAGTAAATCAAATACTCGAAGATATGTTGCGAGCCCGTGTACTAGCCAACGGGGCAAAATGGGAAGATTGTTTGCCATACGCCGAGTTCTCATATAACAACAGCTTCTAGACCAGTCTAAAGATGTCGCCATATGAAGCTCTATATGGTCGTAAGTGCCGCACTCCTCTAAATTGGTCTAAAGCTGGGGATAGCCATATCTTCGGAACCGATCTCATGATGGAAGCTGAGAGACAAGCCCGGGAAATCAGAGACCGACTGCAATTGGCCAAATCCCGTCATAAGAGTTATTATGACGCAAAGCATCGGCAGGTCAGTTTTGAGTCTGGAGAACACGTGTACCTCCGAGTCACTCCTATGAAAGGAGTTAAGCGATTTCAGACTCATGGAAAGCTGGCACCCAGATTCATTGGTCCATTCCCAATTATGTCTCGAGTGGGTACGATCGCAGACCAACTGGAACTACCCCCGGAGTTGTCGGATATACACAATGTGTTCCATGTTTCGCAATTGAGACAATGCATATCCCCGCCTGAGAAAAGGACTGCAATGACTGAGATAGAATTGGTAGAGGATTTAACTTATGAAGAAAGACCGTTCAAAATTTTGGATCAAATGGGAAGGGTCACTCGCAACAAAGCCAGAAAATTTTACAGGGTTCAGTGGGAGCATCACACAGAGTCAGAAGCAACTTGGGAGCAGGAAGAATTCCTTAAGGGTCGGTATCCAGAGTGGTTTTCCCAAGCAACCGAAACTCGAGGACGAGATTCATTCTAAGTGGGGGAGGTTTGTGACAGCCTGGTTTTTGCCCTCTTTCATTTGTTTGAGTTTTCATTTGAATTTTTTTGAAACTTGGGGTTTTTGAATCTTTTCATTTGGACTTAAACACTTGGGCATCCTTGGCTTTCACCCAAGTGTTCTTTTCACTCCCAAACCATCATTTCACTTATGATCCACCTCAAAATAATGAAAAATATTCAATTTCTCTCTAAAACCCTAAGCCAAACCTGTTTGCTCCAAAGCAACCCTAATTTTTATGGCTCAAAAAATTCCAAGATAATTCACAAATATTCTAGAGACCCTAGGTCACCTCCTTGAGCAAAAATATTTCATCACTTTTTGGGATATTTTTGCTACAGAAAATCTTTTCTGTTCTGGACAGAAATGGTGGTTTCTACAGCAACTACCATTTTACTTGCTCCATTTGACCTGATCTTTCTTGTGCTTATTTACCTTAGTAACTCTAAGCTAGCCTCCAAAGCACAATTTCAAACTCCTAGCCATTTGACCACAGTAACACCTCAAAGTTACTGTCCAGAAACTTACCAGACTTGTAAAACTTTCTCTACTGCACCTGGATCCAAACCCAACCATGGTAAACTTCAAAACCACCACGAACAACATGCCAGAGATGGTTTTTGGACGAAGGCCAGCCTATGGAGGGAGTTCACGCGGTGACCACGCGTGTCCATGATGCCAGGCATGCGTGTCGATGCGCTCCGGGAGCCGCTGAGCGCTCTATTCGCGCATGCTCGCTTCCCCCACCTGCCAAACCTAGCCAAAGCTCGCCATCATCATCGTCTCGACACCATTAACTCCACCCTGGCACTCGCCGACGCCAGAGCTCGCTGCAGCAAGCACGGGCAAGGTCCGGATAGCCCAACAGTGCGTGCGCACTGTGCTCGTCGTCACCCCCCTCGACCCTGTGCTCGTCTCCGCTCGCCCACAGTGGCCGCGTGACCTCCGTCGCGTGCTCCCCCTCTCACTGACGCTGCTCATCGCCGGGCGCCGTGGACAGGTGTCCACCGGCGGAGCCCGAAGCACCCTCGCCGCTCGCCTATATATAGAGCCCCACCCTCTCCGAGCATCCTCCAGCACTCACACACACTCCACGGTAGAGTAGGAATCCATAGCCTGGCCGGGCAGGCCTCGGGCCGCCGTCCCCGATCTCGAGCTCGCCGGCAATCCCCTCTAGTTGCCGCAGCAGCTCCAGCCCCTCCCAGGCCTGGGCGACCTCTCCAGGGCCTCCGCCTCTCTCCGGTGAGGCCGTCTCGCCCGCTTGGAGCCCCTGGAACGGCCTCTGCTCGCCGTCTTCCCCAACTCCGACGACCTCCCCGTTCTGTCTCCGCCCGCGAGCAAGTTTCTGACGCCATCCGACCACCCCTAGCTACGCTACGGGTACGGGCAGGTGCGCCTCGACCTCCTCTTGCCATCCCTCCCTCTCATTTTGGCCAAAGAGCCCTCGTCATCGGTGAGAGCTCCGGCGAAGCTGCGGTCGTCTCTGTTTCTCTCTCCCTCTTCCCCCACCTGACAAGTGGGGCCCGCTAGTCAGTCTCTCTGTACACACGCGAAGCAGTACGAGTGGTGGCGCCCCTAGGCTTTTACGCCTTCGACATCACCCCCCAGTCTGTTTCTTTTTATTAAAATTCATTTGAACTTACAGAACACTTCAAACACTCATAACTTTTTAACCATAAGTCCAAATGAATTGATTCTTTTTGCATTGTGTTCTTTGAAAGAAAATCTAACAGCTCACCAAAGATGATATTTTTCTGAGCTGTTTAGAATTTTTGGTGAATTTCATAAGTGTTCTTGATATTTTCCTTGTGTGTTTAAAATTATTTTCAGAAGGTGAGGCTTGTCTTGAGGATCACCAGGAGGCTTGTGAACCTCACCTGCACTAAGGCAAGCCACAGCAACATTTTTATGATGCCATTTCAATATTTGTGATTTTCTTACTTGGATGAAATAATTAATCCATGCATCTAAATAAATATTGAGTTATTTGTATTCTGTTAAAGGTTGAATAGTTGTTATGCTTGATTCACAGAATAGTTGAAACTAGTTTAGTGGATAAAGCAAGTTAAGATTTATTTGAGGTGATATTAGAAATAATTTTGTTATGCATGATAGTTATCTTAACTATATTTTTGCCTTCCTAAAATTGATAAGAATTTGTTAGAAATATTCTATTAAATATTCTGGTAAATCATATTACTGGTTTTACAGAAAGTTTGAACTTAATTTAGTGATAGAGAAAGTAAGAATTGTTGATAGTGAAATCTTTTGTTATGCATATGAATAAGTTATCGGGATTGCTTTCTTGCGTAAGAAATCAATGAAACTTGTTGCAAAATATTTTGATTAAGTTGTGAGTCATCTGTAGAGTAACGTGAGTTGTTGACGGTTATGCTTGGTGCATATATGACATCGGTTATTTTTATGGTACATGTGTTATTTTGCATTTCATGGCATGCTATGACACCGGTCATTGTTAGTTTAAAGTTGAAACTGAAAATAACTCAACTTGAATACATCGTTGATTGGATCATGGTGCCGCTGAATCGAGTCTTTCCAGTGCAACCACATTTGCCTTTATGGGGGGCCTTGATTCGGTCCATTGACACGGCCTCTGGTTGGTGCCTCCATCTAGGGAAGGTTATGTCGTGTTTGCCCTGGCCCGGCAAGAAGACTTAACCTTGTGTGCTCGTTGATAAGATTATGGTACCGAGTTCCCCGAGTGGGAGTTTGACCACGACGGTAGTCAGGGTGTCTTTGATAGACACGGGGCCACCCAGGACCAGCCCGTTGTGGATTTGGGTCGGAGTGGCCGGGAGAGTGTTGTGGCAATGGAGGGGTCTCGTCAGAATGCCATTGGTCCACCCGAATGGGAGTGCGAGGCCATGGGTTCCGTGGTGTGGGTCCAGTGTGCTACCTCTGCAGAGTGTATAATCTATCAATAGCCGCGTCCACGGTTAAGGACACCATGAGTCAACGAATGATAAAAATTGCACACTAAGCTGTAAACCTTGCATTGTCAAGGATGGCAGGAAGGCCATCGCGGATCTTGGGACCAGATATTGGTCGTGGTTGTGATCGTCGTAAGGATCACGAGTCATTTTGTTAAAGAACACATTGGTGGTGTGTTTTACCACGTTGGTGGTGTATCTTACCACGTTGGTGGTGTGTTTTACCACATTGGTGGTGTTTGTGATCAGAGGATGATCACGGTTGGTAAGTTGTCCTGAGGGACGTTCGAGCATGATCACAACATGTTGACATATAGTGTTGCATCTTTAATAATTGGATAAATATCATGATATTGTTTTTCATTATGATTATGCTTGTTGTGAGCTGGCAAGTACATTCAATGTACTGACCTGGCGTGTCATGCCAGCTTTCAGGAAAGTCTCGTTGGAAAGGAGCGATGTTCGAGTCTAGATCATGTCCACATCGGTGTCCCTGTGATATGGAGCTTCCGCTACGACGTTATTCCGCTGCCATGTAGTTGTTCGGATCGAGGCCCCTTTATGTTCACTAAATAATGTACATATTGTTCGGCCGCACCGAGTGTGCCGCTTGGCCTCGGCCGCTGTTGTAATTTGAACTCTGTTCCGCTAGTATCAATAAAGCGGTTGTTTTCTGTACCAATTTGTTGTGTGTTGCCAGAAGACATGGCCTCTGGGCTAGCAATGCAGGGTAAACCGGTCGCTCTGAGCCGGGGTGCTACAATTTTGATTGCTTACCTCAAAGCCTGTTAGGAGGCTGGCGCAAGCTTTGGCCAGTCCGTTTTTGGCGGACTAAACTTTCTCGATCACCGCACTCATGATAGTGCGGTCCTCTTCGTCAATGAAAGCGCCGTGAAGCGCCGCAAAGCGCTTCCAGCAAGTTATCCAGTGCCTCTGGATGGACAAAGGACACCGGCACGGGCGGCTGGCCCCCCTTAACGAGGGATCACCTGCCGAAGTCCGGAACCATCGAAGGTTCTGGCGCAGTGTTCGGCTGGGGGCCGAACTCGGAGCCCGTGGGAGTTTTGCTCCCTTTGCGCCCAGGGTCTGGGAGGTCGCCTCGAGGCGCCCCCAGGACCACCGCCCCTTAGCTCGGTGCCTTTCGAGACAACACCTCAACGTTGTCCATAGGGCGAGGGGTGGAGGCAGTCGGAAGAGAACCGCTGTTCATATCCGACGAGTCCAATGAACCGCTCGACGAAGATACGTCGAGATGAGCTCGGGATGGACTGCATAATCATGTTCGGCATGAGGAGAAGCAGTGCAATAAAACATACCATGAATTACTATGGTGTCTGGATACTTACGACTTCGCCAGGGGCTTGACCCTGGGTAGCCACTCGTCGCCGCTGTAGGCGGCCGTCGTGGAGCAGTCCGGAGGGAGGGTCCTTCCCTTCTTGGACCCTTCGGCCTCCCCGGTTGGGTCGGCCTTCCTTTTCTTGTCTCTCCCGGCTGGGGGGAGAACTTTCCTCCTCCTCCTTCTCATTTTCATGGGAGGACTGCGCGTTGGAGTCATCGCACGATGAGTCTGATACAACCTTGCGTCGGAGACCCTTTCGGGTCCCCGTGGCCTTCTTCTTGGTCTTCTTCGCCGGCACCTCGTAAGGTGCCGGAGCCAGCATCCCCGTTAGGAGAGCATCTGCAGGATCTTCAGGCAGGGGGGCTGGGCAATCGAGCTCCTCCGCTGTCTTTATCCAGTCCTTTTAATGACATGTAAGCTTAGATCCCGCACATGATTTAACTGGGGCAAATAAATACCCTGTGAGATATCAAAACTTACCGGATTGGCATGGCGCTTTGCGCTGAGTCCGTGGTCCTCGGTGAGGGAAGGAGGTACCTCGGCGCCCTTGAACAGCACCCTCCAGACGTCCTTGTGCGTCATGTCGTAGAGCTCTCGCAGTGTCTGGTGCTTGGCCGGGTCAAACTCCCACAAATTGAATACCCGTCGTTGACACGGGAGAATCCGGCGGAAGAGCATGACCTGGACCACATTGACGAGCTTGATTTTCTTGCTTATCATGTTCCTGATGCAGGTCTGGAGTCCGGTCATCTCTACCAAGAACCCCAGGACAGGCCCTTCTCTTTCCAGGAAGTGAGCCGCGTGGGGATTCCGGATCGAAATTTGGGGGCCGCCACCCAGTTGGTGTCGCGCGGTTCGGTGATGTAGAACCACCCCGATTGCCACCCCTTTATGGTCTCCATGTAGGAACCTTCGAGCCAGGTGACGTTAGGCATTTTGCCCACCATGGCGCCTCCGCACTCTGCTTGCTGGCCAACCACCACCTTCGGTTTGACATTGAAGGTCTTCGGCCACAGGCCAAAATGGGGCCCGATGCGGAGGAAGGCCTTGCGCACGACGATAAACGCCGAGATGTTGAGGATGAAATTGGGGGCCAGATCATGAAAATCCAGCCGTAGTAGAACATGAGCCCGCGGACAAACGGGTGGAGAGGAAATCCCAGTCCGCGGACGAAGTGGGTAAGAAAAACTACCCTCTCATGGGGTTCGGGCGTAGGGATGATCTGCCCTGCATCTGGCAGCCGGTGCGCGATATCCGCGGCCAGATATCCGGCTTCCCGTAACTTTGTGATGTTTTCCTCCGTGACGAAGGAGACCATCCACTTGCCTCCCGCTCCGGACATGCTTGGAGTGGTTTGAGAAGAAAGACGCGAACTTGGGCGCTGGAGCTCGAGTGTGCGAGAATGGTTAAGCAAGGAGGAAGAAGGCGTGGGTGAAAAGAGTGAATCCTAATCCCTTTATAAGGGCGGAAGAGGCGATGCGCCTCCCCACTTGCCTGGTAAAATCGCTTATTCCCCAAGCGCCGTAATTGATGGCGCGGTTGGGTTACCCACGTCCGTATTGATGAGAATCCCGTAATAAGGAGAACATGATCTCTGCTTTGACAAGACGTGTCAAGAAAACCACCTCACGATATGTGCGGCGCTGGTTGAGAAAAACGGTTCGAATAATGACCGGGTCATGGCGTGATGTCATGCTGTCAAAACATGTCAGCAGATTAGATTGGTGGAAATATTATTCTCTCTACGGTGGTATGTGGAACTTGTTTTGCAGAGCCGGACACTATCCTTGTGTTCAAAATCTTCCATGGAGTATTCGGAGGAGGAACCCGCCTTGCAATGCCGAAGACAAAACTACGCGCCAGACTCATCGTCATTGAAGTCTGGTTCAGGGGCTACTGAGGGAGTCCTGGATTAGGGGGTCTCCGGACAGCCGGACTGTTGGACTATGAAGATACAAGATTGAAGACTTTGTCCCGTGTCCGGATGGGACTCTCCTTGGCGTGGAAGGCAAGCTAGGCAATACGGATATGTAGATCTCCTCCCTTGTAACCGACTCTGTGTAACCCTAGCCCCCTCCGGTGTCTATATAAACCGGAGGGTTTAGTCCGTAGGACAACATACAATCATACCATAGGCTAGCTTCTAGGGTTTAGCCTCTATGATCTCGTGGTAGATCAACTCTTGTAATACTCATATCATCAGGAACAATCAAGCAGGACGTAGGGTATTATCTCCATCAAGAGGGCCCGGACCTGGGTAAAACATCGTGTCCCCTGCCTCCTGTTACCATCCACCTTAGACGCATAGTTCGGGACCCCCTACCCGAGATCCGCCGGTTTTGACACAGACACCCCCCCTTTTGCCCCGATCGCTGTCGCCTCTCGTGTTCTGCCCCTTCCTTAACGTCGACACAACCTCTCCTGCGATCTAGCAATGCCCTACTCCATCCCCTCTTCTTTATATCCAACTAGCCTTCTCCCCTTCCTCCATCGGGCCAAAGGGAAGGAGATGAGCCCATCGGTGTGTGCTGCTCCCCGGATTCTTACGAGGGTTTCACCTTCGCTGCCATCCATTGATAGTGCAAGGTTCACACTTCTTTAGATTACATTTCCTTCAGCTTATTTGCACTGGTCTTAGTTTTCAATGAAAACATGTCCATGCAACTTAAATATAGCAATACTTCTCTGCAATGGAACAACATGTTCAGCTAGCTTAACATATTCATCTCAGTCTATCTCACCAAACACATAAAAGAATCAACCTATTATACTTTTCTACCTCTACCAAACACAAGAATGGAATTGACCGGTTTCTTTGGAATGGAACCATCACATTACATTCCACTTGATTCCCAACCAAACACACTCTTAATTTCACCCACACAATAATCTCTTTAGTGTTCATTGTGATGATGGACAAACTACGTGTGAATAACATGAAGATTCTTGGATTAGGGCATCTTGAATGACGTATCCCAAAGTGGGCACACTAAACACATCCGCGGACCCATACAGGAGTCGGCCACCCAATCCTATGCACCAAACATCCAACTCCATCTGCCTCTATTTTTTCCTATGTCCGTCGCACTGCATATATAGCATAAATAATTAATCAAGTAGTGCAAATATTCAAATGAAACAATAGTTTAAATATAAATATTTCAAACATTAATTTTCTAATAAAATAGTTCAAACTCAAATTCAACTTATTGACGCATATGTTCCAGTTCTTCTGTAAGTGCCCACATATGCTCAATAAGACCATCCCAAAGCTGCTCATGAGTTTCTCGATGGCGAATTTGCTGATGCATTTGGAGGAACGGCGGTGGACTCCAAGGCAGACATGCACATGAGTGGGTGGCTGAGGTCTGGTTGGGCGGGTGGCCGGGGTGGTACAACGGTGGCATCAGTCTGGGAGGGAGGGAGCAGATATGGGGTGGGGGGGTTGAGAAAAACACGACCCCAAATGAGGTTTCAGATGGGCCAGGGGTGTTGGAATTCTATGTGACCGAGGTTCAGATGCCCGCAAACCTCCTCGGTTTGGTGCCAATTTGTGAGATTTTTTTAGAGGCACATTGGAGGTGAGGCCGATGGCACGATGTTGGATGTCGTAAAATGTCCGGACACGAGGTCCAAACATTTAGGGCCGATTTGGTGTACACCTATGGAGATGCCCTTAGAGCAAGTCTAGTAGAGCCCTCAAACCCTCAAACCCCTAAAAATAACCGCTTTTTTTACAATTTTCGCCAAAAAAACGCCGTAGACTAGAACCTCTAAACCCTCAAACCTGTAAAAAAATTAGAGGTCCAACCCTCAAACCAGTTTGCAACCTGTAGAAGTGGGGGTTGAGAGGAAAATCTCCCCCCAACCCGCAATCCTCCTCCTCTCTCGCGCGGGAGGAAACTTCCTCCTCCTTCCGGCCTCCTCCTCCCGCCGCCTCCCGCCGCCTCCTGCCGCGCCGGCCATGGAGGGCCCCGCCGCCGCCGCGCCCCCGCCCGTCGCGCCCGTCCCGCCCGCCTCGCCCGCCCCGGCGCCCGCCCCCGCCCACCCGACCGTGACCAACGTGGTGGCAACGACCCACGTCGGGGCCAAGCGGCGGCGGGCGGGCCTCGCACCTCCTCCTGCCGCCTCCCCGGCTCCCGCCCCGGCCACCGTCACCGCCCCGGCGCCCGCCCTCGCCGCCTCCCCGGCTCCCGCCCCGGCCACCAAGAAGAGCCGGCCGAAGGCGGCCTCTCATGGGCCGCGAGGGGCAGCCTCCAAGGTCGTTGGCTCGTCCGCGGCCCCGCCCGCCGCCGTCGCCGAACCTCCTCCCGCCGCGCACGAGGTGTTCGAGGAAATGGCAACCCCATCCTCGTTCATGGACCTCCTCCAAAACGCGGAGGTGGACCTCGAAGCTCCGCCTCTAGACCCCTTTAGGGTTGGTGACGACTTGGAGGAAAAGGAGGAAGATGAGGAGGATGAAGGGGATGATGAGGAGGAGGTGGCCGAGATAGGGGAGGAGGCATTCACCGCCGCTTCCCGTCCACACGCGCGGTCGACAAACTACACCGAGGCGGAAGATATCCTCTTGGTTCGTGCTTGGGCAGCTGTGGGAATGGATGCAACCACCGGCACCGATCAAACCGGTAAACGGTATTGGCAAAGGATCGAGGACACCTATTGTAGGATCAAGCCGAAGAATAGTGGGTTCATCTCTCGCACTTACCGGTCGCTTCAAGACCGGTGGGAGTTGATCAAGCCCGCTTGTGCTCGTTGGAGTGTGGCCATGGACCAAGTGAGGGATGCACCACCTAGTGGAACCGTGGAGAGTGACTATGTGAGTACATATTTCTTCACTATTTTGATTATGTGTGTGCACTATGCTATTGGTGGGTTCTTATGTGATTTATGTGTGGTTGATAGGAGACAATTGCCGGCATGAGGTACAAGGAGATGGCCGCTTCCAAGGGCAAGCCATTCCCATTTAAGCATGCTTGGACAATTCTTCAAATCTTTGACAAGTGGAAGTTGAGGGATCAAGAGACCGCACCCAAGAAGTCGGCAATGCTTAGGATGGATGATAGTGAAGATGAGGAGGAGAGGAACTTGGGCAAGCCCGAGGGAACCAAGAAGGGCAAGCTAAGGGTGAAGATGGAAGAAGAGGCGTCAAGCCTAAGGGAGAAGATGGACCACATGATGAAGGCAAGAGAGGAATTGACAATGAAGACATTGGAGACGAAGCTTCTTATCACCGAGAAGAAGAAAGAGGTCAAGCTTGCACAAGTTGAAGCAAAGCGTGAAGAAGCAAAGCGCAAGGCTGAGTTGGAGGAGAGGATGATCAAGCTCAAAGAGGCAAAGGTATGGAAAGAACTTATAGTGGAAGAGAAAGAGCACATGATGATGTCCAAGAAGGACATGGATCAAGACCAATTGGAATGGTGGAAGAACTACAAGGACGACATCGCGGAGAGGAAGAGGATGTTCCGTGTTGCGTCCTCTACTTTTCGAGGTGACACTCCGATGAGTAGTTGTGGTGATGGCGGTGTGTACGACTCCACCGGTGCCCATGGAGATGCTTGATGGAGCCCGCATGTGGTCTAGGAGATGGCGCCGAGGTGCAACTTTTTCGTGATGGTGCCGATGAGAAGAGGAAGATGATGATTTTGTGATGTAAACTATTAAACCATGCATCAATGATTGTCATTTGGTAGTTTGTTTGGAAGTTGATTGTGTTCTTATTGTCATAAATTATGAGATGTCAAATGATAGATTTAAAGGTTGGGGTCGAGGCAAAGACTAGAACCCTCAAATCCAATCCTTAAAGCAGTTTAAGGGTTGGGTTTGAGGGTTCTAGTATTTGCCCCTGTTTTTCAACCCTTAAAAGTGTTAAAAAGTGGCACTTCTCAACTCTTAAAACTGCTTTAAGGATTTGAGGGGTTCTACGGAATGCTCTTAGAGCAAGTCTAGTAGAGCCCTCAAACCCTCAAACCCCTAAAAATAACTGCTATTTTACAGTTTTCGTCGAAAAAAAGCCGTAGACTAGAACCCCTTAACCCTTAAACTCTCAAATTTTTTTAAAGGTCCAATCCTCGAACCTTCTCCCAATCCTTAAAAGTAAGGGTTGGGGAGCAAAACCTATCCCAACCTTCATTTGGCGGTTATCCTCGCGCGGGAGGAAAAAATCCTCCCAACTCCCACGCCCACGCCCGCGACCGCCGCTGCTAGTCGCCCCCGTCGCCGGCGGCCGCCCCGTCGACCTCCCGCGCGCAACGACATCGTCGTTCATGGGGAATATTCCGTTATAAGGGTTGGGTTTAAGGGTTTTAATCTTTGTCTCTGTTTTTCAACTCGTAAAAGTGCATAAAAAATCATTTTTGGACCCTTAAAACGCTAGTGAGGGTTTGAGGATTCTACTAGTAATGCTCTTAGCAAAGCGCGCATATCCTCTGTGTCAGCGTGATTATATGTCTCCGTTCGTGCAAGCTCGTCACCACTCACCAGTCATCACACAAACTCGTCCCAGGAAAATTTGTGGCGTGAGAAGCTGGGCCGAGCAGAGCATGGACGGACGCAGAGCAGCACCGCCGCCGGCGTCGCGGATTAGTGGCTGGCACGCCGACGACGAATCCGAGCTGGACGAAGAGGAGCTCGGCGTCTTCACCGCTGAGCGCTACTTCAACGGCGCCCTCGCCGCCGAGGACGCTTTGTGGTGCGACCGCTCGTCGTCGTCGTTCTCGTCCGCGTTCAAGACATGGCAGCACGACGGGTCTGCCCCGACGCCGACGGCTGCCACCAGCTCGTCGGAGGCCAGCTGGAACAGCCGCTCTGCGCTTCTGCCTAACCGTCCGGCGATGGCAGTCCCCTCGCCCGTTGAGAGCAAGCCGGATTCCAGGGCAGAGAGTGATCAGACCGGAAGAAAGGCACGCTCGTCGTCGTCTCACCTGCGACGTTGGCTTCTCGGCATGGCAGGGCGCGCCTGCGCCTGGGGCCACGGCGAGGAGTCGGTTGGCACCGAAGACCTGAGTCACCATGAATTGGAGTCCGGCTCTGGTGGCCAGAAACGCAGCCCCGAAGCGGATGCGGCGCTGCCAAGAATGACGAGCAAGCAGATCGCCGTGGAGGACGGCACCACGGCGAGGGTGATATCTGGAAAGAGGGTCGACGACGGCGACGCACCACTTACCCTGCTGCTCGCGGAAGCTACGCACAGTCGAGCTGCAAACTCCGGCGAATTGTCCATGAGGATGCTGGATCCGGCAGCCAACGCGTCGTACAACGACCGGCTCCGGCGGGAATCTTTGGACATGTTTCACCAGGCAGGCCAAGGCTCTGCCATCACAATCGTGGCGGGAAGCACGGCGCGGGGTGGTGCCGCAACTGCAAGTGCGGGCGGCGGCGCCAGAGGAAGCCCCTCCCCACCAAGCAGGAGGCGCGACTCCGGCGATCTCGAGAGCGTGTGCCCGCCGAGCGAGGCGAGCGTGGTGTGGAGCGTGGTCACCGCGGAAGGCGCCGCGTCCGGCAACTTCTCCAGCGCGGCCTCGGGATGCCACTATTACTTCAACGACGGCGACGGAGAGACGACGCGGCACACGGCGGCAGGAGGGAAGTTCAGCCGGAGGAGACGAAGCAACGGCAGCGGCTTGCTGATGGGCTGTATGTCCAAGAGGACCGTCGACGCCGTCGGCGCCGCCTCGGACGCGCGTCTACCGGCCGGAGGTAGAGCCGGCGGCGGTGGCGAGGTGAGCGGCCCAGACGTGACGGTGACGCGCCGCCGGTAGGTGTGCTCGGTTTTGACGTATGCGACGATTGAGACGTGGACTTGGATGCATGCATGGACCCGTGGATGTGTATTTTTCTGGAAAAAAAGTTAATGGATCATTTTTATTTGCGAAACAGAGGAGTAATTGCGATAGGGATGCGGTGTGGACGATGCTCTTCAAAGCTGCCGTTATCAGGTGTACTGTCCCGCATACATACACGCGGGATGCTACATTTCACAATAATCGTGGAAACAATTTCCAGAACCCTACAATGAACTTGGTCTATATCACGTTCTGCGTACTGTGTAAAACGTTGGTTTCTTCTTCTCAAGTAACGAACAATAGTACAGTCGGACCGGTCAAATCTGGCCTCCTGTATTCGACGAACAGCGTCCGAGTGCGCCCACATAGGAACAAGGTGCCCCATTTATCCGTGTCCGGGAAGCCACACCCCTCTTATTTAAAATTTAAAATTTTATTTATATAAATCCATGCACATAGATCATATAGTACATAATCAATTCACCAGTTCAACAATTCAAACCAACCAAAAAAGCATCATGATCCACCAATTCAAGCAAGCCAAAATAAATTTCAACAAGTCACACATTGACGATACACAAATGAATCACCCCCCCCCCCCTCCCCTCCCCTCCCCTCGAAGATTTGTAGAGGCACGCACCTGCGGAAACGTCTTCAGACGTCGATCTACGTCGTGATATGAGAAGTTGTTGTGGCGGAAATTTATTGAAAAACGGATGCAAATTCGTAATCCTCTAAATACGAGACAATATATGCGTTTATTCTATACAAATACTTTTGTCTGAAGCTGTTATACGTCTTTCTACCTGTCCATATGCTGCATCCCCCGTTCTGTTACATACCCTGTTACAGGAATTCGTCACACTGTCCATCTTCTCTTACTTCGCCCCCTTCTTGCAGTTCAACATGTCCATACTCTTCCCATTTGCCTCACATGTGTTTTTCCTTTCAATCCTTTAACAGTCTACATTCCCTATTGCTTTTGCTTCTATTCAATTTATTTCCTTTACCTGATTCATACTCATCAATTCATGCACTTCTGTCCATTCCAATGAATATTCCATACACCCTTTTTGCCTGGGTTTTTTTTTGGAGAGTACGCTAATGACGTACCATATTTTTATAGAAGATAGTAATAGTATTTACAAGATGTGCCGCGCAAATGCGTACATTTGTGCGTGCACGACACCCCACTCCAACACCTACGATTACATTAGGGCTATCCTCTCACAAATCTTTGTAGACCTCCGACACCACCAACCGACTGCCTCCATTCTTCCAGTTCCCGTAGGATGGTATGAGCTAAATCTCTTGGCCTCATTTGCTGCTCCATCCGGTTGAAAACCCTCTCATTCCTTTGCTTCCATAAGGACCAGGTGAGCGCAATGACTAGTGTGTCGAAACCTCGCTTTTCCGCCATGTGGAAGTTTCCTCTTTCTCTCAGCCACCAGCCGAGAGTGGTGTCCGTGGGGAGTGGGTCATTTACATTGATCTGAATTTGTGTCCCATATCGTGCACCAGACCTCACTGGCGTATATACACCAAGTAAGAAAGTGATCTGCGTTATCCTCATCTTGAAGGGACGTGTAGCAGGGTGAGGGAACTTCCTGTAAGCCATGCAGTGCTCGCGTGTCTGACGTCCATATCATGTATTGCATGGCGAGCCATGCAAACAACTTGCATTTGAGGGGTGCCCAACTCCCCCAAATGCACTCTGCCATGGGGGATCTTGGCAAGTTGGAGCAAAGGTTGTTGTACACCGAGCGAGCAGAGTAGTCTCCCGATGCCGAGCATGTCCAGGAGAAAGCATCTGGCACCTCCGGGTATCGGCTAACCGTAGCAATATGATACGTCTCCAACTTATTTTTGATTGTTCCATACTATTATATTATCTGTTTTGGATGTTTAATGGGCTTTAATATGCACTTTTATATTATTTTTGTGACTAACCTATTAACCGAAGGCCCGGTGCAAATTGTTGTTTTTTTACCTATTTCAGTGTTTCGCAGAAAAGGAATATCAAACGAAATTCAAACGGAACAAAACCTTCGCGAGGATCTTTTTTGGAACAAACGCAATCCAGGAGACTTGGAGTGGAGGTCAAAGAAGCAACAAGGAGGCCACGAGGTAGGGAGGTGCGCCCCCCACCCTCGTGGGGCCCTCGTAGCTCCACCGACCTACTTCTTTCGCCTATATATACTCTTATAGCCTGAAAACATCCAGGGGAGCCACGAAAGCACTTCTCCACCGCCGCAACCTTCTGTACCCGTGAGATCCCATCTTGGGGCCTTTTCCGACGATCTACCGGAGGGGGATTCGATCACAGAGGGCTTCTACATCAACATCATAGCCTCTCCGATGATGTGTGAGTAGTTTACCACAGACCTTCGAGTCCATAGTTATTAGCTAGATGGCTTCTTCTCTCTCTTTGGTTCTCAATACAAAGTTCTCCTCGATGTTCTTGGAGATCTATTCGATGTAATACTTTTTGCGGTGTGTTCGTCGAGATCCGATGAATTGTGGGTTTATGATCAAGATTGTCTATGAACAATATTTGATTCTTCTCTAAATTCTTATATGCATGATTTGATATCTTTGCAAGTCTCTTCGAATTATCGGTTTAGTTTGGCCTACTAGATTGATCTTTCTTGCAATGGGAGAAGTGCTTAGCTTTGGGTTCAATCTTGCGGTGTCCTTTCCCAGTGACAATAGGGGCAGCAAGGCACGTATTGTATTGTTGCCATCGAGGATAAAAAGATGGGGTTTATATCACATTGCTTGAGTTTATCCCTCTACATCATGTCATCTTGTCTAAAGCATTACTCTGTTCTTATGAACTTCATACTCTAGATGCATGTTGGATAGCGGTCTGTGTGTGGAGTAATAGTAGTAGATGCAGAATTGTTTCAGTCTACTTGACACGGACGTGATTCCTATGTTCATGATCATGCCTAGATATTCTCATAACTATGCACTTTTCTATCAATTGCTCGGTAGTAATTTGTTCACCCACCGTAATATATGCTATCTTGAGAGAAGCCACTAGTGAAACCTATGGCCCCGGGGTCTACTTTACATCATATAAGTTTCCGATCTATAATTCTAGTTTACTATTTATTTTGCAATCTTTACTTTTCAATCTATACAACAAAAATACCAAAAAAAATCTTATTATCTTTATCAGATCTCTCTTTTGCAAGTGGTCATGAAGGGATTGACAACCCCTTTATCGTGTTGGTTGCAAGGTTCTTGATTGTTTGTGCAGGTACTAAGCGACTTGCGTGTAGTCTCCTACTGGATTGATACCTTGGTTCTCAAAAACGGAGGAAAATACTTACGCTACTTTGCTGCATCACCCTTTCCTCTTCAAGGGAAAACCAACGCATGCTCAAGAGGTAGGAGAAGGATTTCTGGCGCCGTTGCCGAGGAGATCTATGCCAAGTCAAGACATACCAAGTACCCATCACAAACTGTTATCCCTCGCATTACATTATTTGCCGTTTGCCTCTCGTTTTCCTCTCCCCCACTTCACCTTTGTCGTGTTATTCGCCCTTTTTCGTTCGTCTCTTTTCGCTTGACTCTTGTTTGCTTGTGTGTAGGATTGATTGTTTGTCACGATGGCTCAAGATAATACTAAATTGTGTCACTTTTCAAATACCAACAATAATGATTTTATTAGCACTCCGATTTCTCCTACTACCGATGCTGAATCTGGTGAAATCAATACCGCTTTGTTGAATCTTGTTATGAAAGATCAATTTTCTGGCCTTCCTAGTGAAGATGCTGCTACCCATCTAAACAACTTCATTGATTTGTGTGATATGCAAAAGAAGAAAGATGTGGATAATGATATTGTTAAATTAAAGCTATTTCCGTTTTCGCTTAGAGATCATGCTAAAACTTGGTTCTCTTTTTGCCTAAAAATAGTATTGATTCATGGAATAAGTGCAAAGATGCTTTTATCTCTAAGTATTTTCCTCCCGCTAAGATCATCTCTCTTAGAAACAATATTATGAATTTTAAGCAACTTGAGCATGAGCATGTTGCACAAGCTTGGGAGAGGATGAAATTAATGATACGTAATTGCCCTACACATGGTTTGAATTTATGGATGATTATACAAAAAAATCATGCTGGATTAAAATTTGCTTCTAGAAATCTTTTAGATTCGTCCGCGGGAGGTACTTTTATGGAAATCACTTTAGGAGAAGCTACTAAACTCCTAGATAATATTATGGTTAATTATTCTCAATGGCATACCGAAAGATCCACTAGTAAAAAGGTTCATGCAATAGAAGAGATTAATGTTTTAAGTGGAAAGATGGATGAACTTATGAAATTGTTTACTAGTAAAAGTGTTTCTTCTGATCCTAATTATTTGCCTTTGTCCACCTTGATTGAGAATAATAATGAATCTATGGATGTG
Organism: Triticum urartu; assembly: GCF_056163025.1. Taxonomy (NCBI): domain Eukaryota; kingdom Viridiplantae; phylum Streptophyta; class Magnoliopsida; order Poales; family Poaceae; genus Triticum; species Triticum urartu. The sequence goes on along the minus strand of NC_141873.1, from coordinate 495,450,364 downwards.
AATTTTGTTGGTAGGAACAATTTTGGTAACAACGCATATAGAGGAAATTTTAATTCTAGGGCATTCCCTAGTAATTCCTCTAATAATTATGGCAATTCCTACAACAACTCTTATGGAAAATTTAATAAGATGCCCTCTGATTTTGAGACTAGTGTTAGAGAAATTATGAATCCACAAAAGAATTCCAATGCTTTGCTTGAAGAAAAATTGCTTAAGATTGATGAGTCGGCTAGGACCGTGGATAGAATTTCTCTTGATGTTGATTATTTGAAACTTAGATCTATTCCACCTAAGCATGACATCAATGAGTCACTCAAAGCCATGAGAATTTCCATTGATGAGTGCAAAGAAAGAACCGCTAGGATGCGTGCTAAAAAGGATTACTTTGTGAAAGCGTGTTCTTCTAGTTTTCATGATAATAATGATGAAGATCTAAAAGTGATTGATGTATCTCCTATTAAATCTTTGTTTTCCAATACAAATCTTGATAAAGATGGGACTGGAGATGAGTCAACTTTAGTTAGAAGGCGTCCCAATGATTTGGAGTTTTTAGATCTTGATGCAAAAATTGGTAAAAGTGGATTGAAGAGGTCAAAACTTTACATAGCAATGAACCCATTATTTTGGATTTCAAGGAATTTAATTATGATAATTTCTCTTTAATAAATTGTGTTTCCTCGTTGCAATCCTTGTTAAATTCTCCTCATGCTTATGATCAAAACAAAGCTTTTACCAAACATATCATTGGTGCTTTAATGCAATCCTATGAAGAAAAGCTTGAATTAGAAGTTTCTATCCCTAGAATACTTTATGATGAGTGGGAACCTACTATTAAAATTAAGATTGAAGATCATGAATGTTATGCTTTCTGTGATTTGGGTGCTAGTGTTTCCACGATTTAAAAAACTTTGTGTGATGTGCTAGGTTTCCGAGAATTTGATGATTATTCTTTAAATTTGCATCTTGCAGATTCCACCATTAAGAAACATATGTGAAGGATTAATGATGTTCTTATTGTTGCAAATAGGAACTATGTGCCCGTAGATTTCATTGTTCTTGATATAGATTGCAATCCTACATGTCCTATTATTCTTGGTAGACCCTTCCTTAGAACGATTGGTGCAATTATTGATATGAAAGAAGGAAATATTAGATTCCAATTTCTGTTAAGGAAAGGCATGGAACACTTTCCTAAAAAGAAAATTAAATTACCTTATGAATCAATTATGAAAGCTACTTATGGATTGCATACCAAAGATGACAATACCTAGATCTATTCTTGTTTTTATGCCTAGCTAGGGCGTTAAACGATAGCGCTTGTTGGGAGGCAACCCAATTTTATTTTTGTTCCTTGCTTTTTGTTCCTTTTTAGTAATAAATAAATCATCCATCCTCTATTATTATTGTGTTTTTTATGTTTCAATTAGTGTTTGTGCCAAGTAAAGCCGGTAGGATCTTCTTGGGTGATTATTGTTTGATCTTGCTGTAAAAAACAGAACGTTTGCGCTCATGAGAATAATTTTCATTTTTTACCAAAGAGCGATAAAATATAAATTCCAACTGCAGTAGATCTATATACAAATTATTTAGGCCGTCCTAATTTTGCAGAATTTTTGGAGTTACAGAAGTATTCGAAACCTACAGATTACTACAGACTGTTCTGTTTTTGACAGATTCTGTTTTTCGTGTGTTGTTTGCTTATTTTGATGAATCTATGGCTAGTATCGGGGGTATGAACCATAGAGAAGTTGGAATACAGTAGGTTTAACACCAATGTAAATAAAGAATGAGTTCATTACAGTACCTTAAGGTGGTGGTTTGCTTTCTTATACTAACGGAGCTCATGAGATTTTCTGTTGAGTTTTGTGTTGTGAAGTTTTTAAGTTTTGGGATAAGATTTGATGGATTTTGGAACAAGGAGTTGCAAGAGCCTAAGATTGGGGATGCCCAAGGCACCCCAAGGTAAAAATCAAGGACAACCAAAAGCCTAAGATTGGGTATGCCCCGGAAGGCATCTTCCTTTTTCGTCTTCGTCTATCGGTAACTTTACTTGAGGCTATATTTTATCCACCACATGATATGTGTTTTGCTTGGAGCATCTTGTATGATTTGAGTCTTTGCTTTTTAGTGTAACACAATCATCCTTGTTGTACACACCTTTTGGGGAGACACACATGAATCGGAATTTATTAGAATACTCTATGTGCTTCACTTATATCTTTTGAGCTAGATTAATTTTGCTCTAGTGCTTCACTTATACCTTTTCAGAGCACGGTGGTGGTTTTATTTTATAGAAATTATTTATCTCCCATGCTTCACTTAAATTATTTTGAGAGTCTTTTAGAACAACATGGTAATTTGCTTTGGCTACAAAATTAGTCCTAATATGATAGGCATCTAGGATGGGTATAATAAAAACTTTCATATAGAGTGCATTAAATAATATGCGAAGTTTGATACTTGATAGTTGTTTTGAGATATAAAGATGGTAATATTAGAGTCGTGCTAGTTTATTAATTGTGGAATTGATAAATACTTGTGTTGAAGTTTGCAAGTCCCGTAGCATGCACGTATGATAAACGTTGTGTGACAAATTTGAAGCATGAGGTGTTCTTTGATTGCTTTCCTTATGAGTGGCGGTCGGGGACGAGCAATGGTCTTTTCCTACCAATCTATCCCCCTAGGAGCATGCGCGTAGTGCTTGGTTTTGATGACTTGCAGATTTTTGCAATAAGTATGTGAGTTCTTTATGACTAATGTTGAGTCCATGGATTATACGCACTCTCACCCTTCCATCATTGTTAGCCTCTTCGGTACCGTGCATTGCCCTTTCTCACCTCGAGAGTTGGTGCAAACTTCGCCGGTGCATCCAAACCCCGTGATATGATACGCTCTATCACACATAAGCCTCCTTATATCTTCCTCAAAACAGCCACCATACCTACCTATTATGTCATTTTCCATAGCCATTCTGAGATATATTGCCATGCAACTTTCCACCGTTCTGTTTATTATGACACGCTCCATCATTGTCATATTTCTTTGCATGATCATGTAGTTGACATCGTATTTGTGGCAAATCCACCTTCATAATTCTTTCATACATGTCACTCTTGATTCATTGCACATCCCGGTACACCGCCGGAGGCATTCACATAGAGTCATATTTTGTTCGAAGTATCGAGTTGTAAGTAAATAAAAGTGTGATGATTTTCATTATTAGAGCAATGTCCCATGTGAGGAAAGGATGATGGAGACTATGATTCCCCCACAAGTCGGGATGAGATTCCGGACGAAAAATAAAAATAAAAAAAGAGGCCAAAGAAGCTCAAACAAAAAAATAAGAGAAAAAGAGAGAAGGTCAATGTTACTATCCCTTTTCCACACTCGTGCTTCAAAGTAGCACCATGATCTTCATGATAGAGAGTCTCTTATTTTGTCACTTTCATATACTAATGGGAATTTTTCATTATATAGCTTGGCTTGTATATTTCAATGATGGGCTTCCTCAAAATGACCTAGGTCTTCGTGAGCAAGCAAATTGGATGCACACCCACTTAGTTTCTTTTTGTTGAGCTTTCATATATTTATAGCTCTAGTGCATCGCATCTGTTGCATTGCAATCCCTACTCCTTGCATTGACATCAATTGATGGGCATCTCCGTAGCCCGTTGATTAGCCGCGTCAATGTGAGACTTTTTTTGTCTTCTCCCACAACCTCTATCATCATATTCTATTCCACTCATAGTGCTATGTCCATGGCTCGCGCTCATATATTGCGTGAAAGTTGAAAGAGTTTGAAAAAGCCAAGTATGAAACAATTGCTTGGCTTGTCATCGGGGTTGTGCATGATGGGAGCATTTTGTGTGACAAAAATGAAGCATGGCCAAACTATATGATTTTGTAAGGATAAGCTTTCTTTGTCAATGTTATTTTGATAAGACATAATTTGGTTAGCATGCTTCAAGTAATACTATTTTTATGTCAATATTAAACCTTTGTCTAGAATCTTTTGGATCTAAACATTCATGCCGCAATAAAGAGAATTACATTGAAAATTATGTTAGGTAGTATTCCACATCAAAAATTCTGTTTTTATCATTTACCTACTCAAGGACGAGCAGGAATTAAGCTTGGGGATGCTTGATACGTCTTCAACGTATCTATAATTTTTTATTGTTCCATGCTATTATATTATCTGTTTTGGATGTTTAATGGGCTTTAATATACACTTTTATACTATTTTTGGGACTAACCCATTAACCGAAGGCCGAGTGCAAATTGCTCTGTTTTTTCCTATTTCAGTGTTTCACAAAAAAGGAATATCAAACGGAACGAAACCTTCGCGAGGATCTTTTTTGGAACAAACGCAATCTAGGAGACTTGGAGTGGAGGTCAAGGAAGCAACAAGGCGGCCACGAGGTAGGGAGGCGCGCGCCCCACCCTCGTGGGCCCCTCGTAGCTCCACCGACCTACTTCTTTTGCCTATATATACTCTTATACCCTGAAAACATCCAGGGGAGCCACCAAACCACTTTTCCACCGCCGCAACCTTCTGTACCCCGTGAGATCCCATCTTGGGGCCTTTTCCGGCGATCTGCCGGAGGAGGTTTCGATCACGGAGGGCTTCTACATCAACACCATAATTTCTCCGATGATGTGTGAGTAGTTTACCACAGACCTTCGAGTCCATAGTTATTAGCTAGATGGCTTCTTCTCTCTCTTTGGTTCTCAATACAAAGTTCTCCTCGACGTTCTTGGAGATCTATTCGATGTAATACTTTTTGCGGTGGGTTTGCCGAGATCCGATGAATTGTGGGTTTATGATCAAGATTATCTATGAACAATATTTGATTCTTCTCTGAATTCTTATATGCATAATTTGATATCTTTGCAAGCCTCTTCGAATTATCGGTTTAGTTTGGCCTACTAGATTGATCTTTCTTGCAATGGGAGAAGTGCTTAGCTTTGGGTTCAATCTTGCGGTGTCCTTTCCCAGTGACGGTAGAGGCAGCAAGGCACGTATTGTATCGTTGCCATCGAGGATAAAAAGATGGGGTTTATATCATATGTCCTAGCTTATTTCATACTGGATAAAGCATAGAAACAAATCGTGAAGAGGGTTGATACTACAGATGGTACAACAAAAACCTAGGAAGACATTGGCAATGCAATTATGTTTATTAAGCGATATTACTCATTTCTAAATGAATACAACATTTAGTATCTTAATCATCCATAAATTTCACTACTGCACAGTTGCACACTTTGACGAAGTCTAACATTAAGAACAAACTCTTGGTAAGCTTTATTTTTCATTTTATGTTTTCAACAAACTTTCGTTATAGTATATGTAATTGTTGCTTCCTTACATAAATTTCCTTATGACAGAAACTGCCAAAACATGCCATGCCTAACCTGATAGACGGCATAGGTTTCCTCGGGATTGTTCTACATCCCACTATAACTTCACACATACCTGCACATGTTCTGTTGATGATCATGACATCATTAATGGCCGGCTAGAAGTACTAAAGCGGAGCAAATTCCAAGTTCGAGACATACTGATATTCATCAAGAACTAGAATACTGAAGGCGTTGTCATGTTTCTCGGTCGAATTTGATATTCAACTTAGTAGTTTTATATTCTGATCTGTCGACTGTAAGGCTTGTCCTACTCCTATTGTATCGCATTGTTCGTACACATGTCCTGCTGATGCAAGAATGTCATTTTGTACTCTTTTGTACTACTCATGTTTGATCTTATTACCTATCCTGCTTCCTGAGTCAGTACTGCCTCACCACTGTCTGCAAAACTATTATAATTTAATGTTCAAACATTTTGAAAGGCAGTACTATGATTTCTTCCACTAATCCAATATTATTTCTTTCATATTTGTTTTCATAATTGAAATATTCTTACAACTCAATATACATATCAAGAACTGCCATATAATTTCACTTCTCTTTCTGCTACGCATAGACCTTCACTGCCTTATAGAGATAACTAGATCATCGATGGCGCGCGTTGCCGCGCCCGTCTTTCAGCAATAGTAAATGTTAGGGGTTGATGCAATAATGTGGAAGTATTTTATCCAAATGTCAAAAGTTAGTACTCTAGTATCCAATTATGTGTATATACTTTTGCATAATTTCATTTTAACCAAACATATTTGAGGCAATCATTTTAATGTTAGGGACTTAGTCGAGTGCCAAGCGCCTCGCCACATTCAGAAGGCGAGAAATTGGATCTTTTGCCCCACTTTACTTCCCCATAAGATCATTTGCCCCCCCCCCTAGAGGTTACCGGATGGGGCCCGGGGCCACTGTCATTGAGACAATCACAGGGCAAATCATCCAACCCCTTGTAAAGTGGGGCAAATCATCCAATCCCCCTTCAGAAGGCATGTGACATGAAAGCGAAAAAAAGCATATCTTTGACCGATGAGTTTAAAAGTACGTGCGTTAAATGTTGCAGGGACAATCTTCAGTACGATTCTCTATTCTTATATAATATATTTTTTGCAGGTGATATTCTCATATAACTTTGCATGCTAAGGCAGAAATGTTGCGGGTGATACATTTTAGTCTGATATGGTGTATCAAAATGTGATGGCAAATATTGATATTTATATAGGAAACCAGAGCCATGTACATGGGTAAGTATTGACTGAAGGAATATCATGAATATTTGACACACCAATGTTTTCTCTAAATCTTGCTATAACAGTCTACGAAATATGTGTGTCTCAATACAATACAATTGAGCCTAAATTTCCTTTGGGAGTGTTTGACTGAAATAACGCAGGAAATATTTCAGAGGCAGAAAAACAATTTAATACGCAGCACATCAGCAGGATATAATTCTTGCAACAAACGTTTTACTATTCTTTTGCATAATCCCCTGCTTACGTGTCTTGCTAACGATATTTCTGTTGGCATGTGCCTGTAACAGATTTGATCTCTGCGCATGGCAAAAGGCATGAGCACCCCAAGCAAAATGCTGCAAAATATGAATGTAAAAAACATCAATTAATCATGCAAAATAAGCTGATATTCCTAATAAGATCATGGCGCCCTCTCAAAGTTAGAATTAAAATGACTAAATGAAAATGGACAAATGAGACCTGAAACTTCTAAGTTGTCACCCTCTAACAAGTTCAGGAATACAACATAATTCAGTAATAATCAGAGCAATTTCAACGTTGTTCTTTACTCCAATTTCAACACTGCCAATGGCTCAGTGCATTACATAGAAGACTTCAATGGGCTGAATCAGAAAGGTTAGTGAATATCGGTACTTTCACTGCACATCAACCAAAATATTCGGGATTCAGTATCTATTCTTATAGAAAAAACTACATTTCTGAGAGGAAAAACCCTGCTAAAGACTGGCTTGGGCTTTCAGAGTAGTCCATACCAGGAACACCAGCCATCTCGCCTTCAACCTAGCAGAATTGGCTTGATTGCCGGAGGAAAAAACAATATGCAAGCGAGGGCGAAAAATCCCATTCATCGCCTTTTGTGACGTATTGTCGCTATAATGCACATGCAAACCACTATACGGCTGACCCATGTAGCTGCTGTTTCCCTTTTTGTGTGAATTAAAATATTCTCTATTGTGTTAAACTCAAATGTGGCATGCCTCAAAATAAAATCTCTGGTACAATAAACCATTGAGAGGTAATTTTTTAAGCATCCAAAAATACCTGGAGAAAAATAATGTGGGCATGCAATAACATGTATCATGGAACAAAATTACAAATCTTCGTAAATTCTAGTACAATACTAACACATGATTTATAGGAGTTAGTATTGCTCCACGTACCTAACAAAGTTAATTATATTTTCTTGTTTAGCTTCCTGCCAGTAAAATTATAATCGTATATTGGCAGACTGCTCAAGTGCTCAACTATATGGTAACAAATTGATTGACCATTGAGAAATCCAGACATATAGAAACTTCAGTACTCGGTGGTTGGAGAAGTCATAGGTTTCTTATGTACAAATAAAAATGGTATAATGAGGAGAAGCCAAAGATTTCTTATGTTAACAAATAAATATGTACGATCAGCTGTGAACTGATACAAAATTATATCCAGAACAAGTAGGCATTGTTATTTCTTTGCAATATATATCAAATCATACTTCATAATATATGTAGGTGCCATATGTTTATAACTCATCTTACAGCAACTATGATATAGTAATTGTGATCATCAAATGGTAAAATAGGCAGGCACCTAGGAATAGTCAAGACAGCATGTGTATTTCCAAAGCCTAGGTTCATAGATTTTGAGAAGAGCTAATCACAAATCCATATAACCTGCACCGGCTCAACATTATTTGAATAATATTCAGATACAATGAACTGAATAGGTGGTATAAAGGAAAAAAGAAAGATGTGTAAGCAAACAACATGGGCGATTATACCTAGGTTTTTCCATCTTAGGAACTGAGCAAATACTCTGAATCATTAGATGTGTTTAATTTGTGGTTGAACGTATGCATTCACTTTGTTGCCAATTCAGATGTTCAATTAAACAAAGGTCAAGTGCTCTAGACAATTGACTTCATGTACATATGCTGATCTGTAGCAGGTGACATGATCAAACAAGATATTTTATTGGATAACTGCTGCACATATCAAAAAAGAAGTGTCTATCGGCAGTAGTACAAAATGAAAAACAAACATAATGGTTCCGATGAGGAGAACTTACCGATCAATATGAGGAGAAGTGCTACTGGAAGGAAGCACGCCGTCAACGTCAACCGGCATGTATGGTCACGGCACACCCCCAGCAAACAATGGCAACCACCTGTGTTACAGGAAGGGAGATCGATTGAGACGAACTGATCAGGACACAAGGCAAGCTGGCAAGTCACAGTTGCCTCCGCTGTTCGAGGTCAGGGGCGCAGGACGGGCGCCGCCGTGCCCGTCCTGCCTCGGACGCCACAAGAGGGTTTGCTAACGAAAGGACGGAGGAGCGGCGTGGTTTAATGCCAGACGGAGAGTGCTACAACAGTCAACAGAGAGCCCACTGGGCCTGACTTAACATCAGGCGTCTAAAATTGCCATTGGATCAGCTCAAAGAACCAAAGAAACCAACCAGTCCGTAGCTAAAATTCCTACTTGGAGAGAAGCTGTAATCATTTCAAATTGAGAATTAGACAGAGAACATATCAGTATATATATGTAGAGAACAACTGAGAATTGGAACCAGCACATCACCTTGAAACCAAACAGAGGTGGAACCTAAGCATCACCCATCGCTTTTGTACTGGAGATTGGTTTGCAAAAATGAGCAGAGTAGGAAAGGGGCAGCGGCAAGGTTGGGATTTTATAGGCACGCATGAATATATGGAGACACAATTAACCTCTCAATTAATCATTTGGAATGCAGGATTAACCTCTCAATTAATCAATTGGCATGAATATGAATGGGCGATGAAACTGACCTGTCCGGAGCATCAATTGGCATTAATGGCCAATTAACCTCTCAATCAATCATCGTTTGCGATTGAACTTCATGGCTGTTGGCCGCCACACCCCATCCGGCCGTGCTGCTCGCGTATGTGCCCCATCCGGCTGTGCCGCTAGCGTCCGTGCAACCAAATGATGTCCGTGCGGCCGAACGGTCCACAGAGGCGCTGTACGCCTCATCCGTGCAAACCTAGCGCAGTCGCCGATGCAATCCGAGGCCATGGTCAGGCGACGCAATCGTAACAGAGCAGGGCCGCAATTCATTGTTTTAGAGTTCGTCGTGACGTAAGAGGTTTTATATGCTAATACGCTACAGAAAATGCACAAGAGATGGTATCTTGATTGTGCCCCATCACACAGTTTTCATCTTATCGTTCAGACAATCAAAGATGGTAAGTATGCAAGTGCAGGTAGAACATTGATTAATGCTGATTGTTAAGTTTTTCTTCATCGCTATGGGGGAAACCTTGACATCATGAATTACAAAAGTAACTGTTGTGAAAATTCAGTCATAACCACATAAGAGATCGCATAACAAAAATTAACCTCGGAGCCTTTGGAAGATTCTTATTGCATGAATCAACCTCTTCCAGTCTCGTCTCTCAAAAGGAAGACCTGACAAATATCAGCACATGGACATTGATCCCAAGAACAAATGGAAAGGAAGGGGCAAGGAGGAGTAGAAACGGGGCTCACCAGTGGCAACCACGGCCAGATCTGGGCTTTGGCAGGGCAGAGAAGACACCTAAGGCACCCACCAGAGGAAGGAGGTGGACACGGAAATATGGACGCTTCTCGCCGCCGCATCCGCTGAAAAGGAGCTTCTAGGGATGCGTCTTGCACTGCCTTCTCATCTCCACCGACATAGTAGTATCTATCAACACAATTTTTTCAACAGAAGTCATGTGAGCAGAAGGAATGTAGTGAAGGTAGGGTAATTTACCTGGAATTTGTATGAAGGCCCTCGGCCTCCCGGCATCGATATTCATGCGCACCTGGTACGTTGACACTGCGGTCCCAAATAGAATCTTCCCAGTGATGCGACGGATCGGATGAGGAGGAGGCGGACGGGAGGGAGATGTCTATGAGTGAAGCCTCAGACATGGGGAAACCGTCATGGCGGCGAGGAGACCTAGGGCGAACGCGGTCGCAGCGGTCATGAACTTGTGATTCGCGTGAAAGGAGAGAGATGCGGGGGACTGAAGCGGCTCTTCCTCATCGCACCCGAGGAAGCATTCAAAAGGCCCATGTTGGCCCAATTCACCACAGAATTGCAGTTTTGTTACGGGAGCAGCTGCCCGAGCCAACTTGCGGAAACTGCAGTGATCAGAGGTTGATCCAATGACCAAAAATGCTCACAAGTCCAGATCAAACGGCTGAAAATGTTGATGGTCTGATAGGGTCCTGGGAGCGCCTGAAAAGTGCTCAGTTATAATGTTTTTAAATATATATCTACAAAAAATCTTGGTCTACAAACTCAACTAGTAAGTTCATACTTAGAAAACCAGTAAATGTACGCCCTCTTAAATTCGTTTTTGCAATTCCTACTTCTCAAACATTGATATATAATGCCGATACGTTCAGTACTGCAAATCAATTAGAATATACTCATGTAAAAAATAAATTTCAACACTTCTGCTTGATTAAATATGTTAAAAAGTATTAGCATGATGAAAAAACTATCTTCTTCAAATATAAACTTAAAACATAATCCATAAATAAACTTCCATATTGAAAAACTAATTAAAATGTGTAAATATCGGCCTTACAAATTACAATGTCTACTATTAGAAGTTATGATGTTCAAATATATATATACATACAGATTTAGTATTATGCACATGTTTTGCAGCAACAAAATAATCTACAATTCACAAACTGGTTAATCCACCAGGGTTGAAATATTTAATCAACATGCTCCTGATTATAATTTTACCGATGCAACATCGACCCTCTACTAAGCTTTCTCTACTCAAGTTTCCAAACAAAAGTAGCATGCAATGCGAAAATGCTTATGTGAGCCCGAGCTCACAGGGTCTCGGAATCAGGACCATTTATATATCTTGCGATGTGTGCTGCAGTCTGTATAGTATCAGGTATATGCTCCTGCCTGCTTTTCAGCGAAATAGGACCTGGCCCACTGCTCAGTTCACTCCGTGAGTTAGCAACGTGACGGATCAGACGGAGGATGACGGATTGGACCGTTCCATCGTAGTACATTATGTTCCAACTGAGCCGTTGTGCTCATTTATGGCCCCACGGTTGGCAGGTCCCAATCTTCTCCAGCACTTCTCCTCGTCCATCCTCTTTATAGTTGGGGATCCAACACAGCCTCTTGCAATTTTCCTGCAATGAACAGCAATTTGTTGCCTCAATATGGCGAGGAAGACGTGCATTCAGTGAGGAATCAGCACAGGCAACGTACCTGATTCAGACCATAGCACGCCTCTGAGCATTCTTTAGTCCCGGTCAAGGAAGATGCAGTCCCAGACCCTTCTGAATCTGCCATTAGGACTCTCACACCTTTGAATGGTTGTGAGCTACTCCATGTGGTTGGACGCAACCCCCATTTGTACACACTCGCCACCCTCCAACACCTGACAGAACAGTTGCCATCCACATTTAGTTATGCCCCTAATTTAGCAAGCAAACAGATAGGTACGTCTATGAGAGGCTGGCAGATATACTGCAAAATCAATTCAGCCTGTGGATATTTATTCAGTTGTCATACAGAATTTAAATGCATTTTTGCTCTTCACACCATCCTTATGCACGATGTACGTACACTCTCCTTCAGCGTGTGGTCATACATGATAATCAACAACCACTTCAGCAGCACTTTCAGAAAAATCTTCATAAAATTCAGAACATACACTGCTGACAGAAACAATACACATATTTTGTTACACCAAGTACTCGATTAGGCATAGTTCAAGCATATCACAGGTTCTTTCACAACTAAAAGGAGGACTTGATCATTTAGCATTGCCTAATTCTTAAGCTTCCAGTTTGTTAGTTCAGCCTTAGTTCTGCATTCTTGTGGCAATTGTTCCGGCGGTGGCCTTCAATGCCACAGTTCTTGCATCTCGCCGGCTTACGAGGCTATTTGGGTACATCCCCACTCCCCCCCCCCCCCCCCCCCCCCCCCCGCGCGCGCGCTCTGGGCAGATTGTGCGTTTGTGCCCAGAACAGATTACATAATTAACGGACAAAACAACATCTTAGCACTATGGTTGAACACATAACTTGATCGTTGCAAAAAGAGCACATATCCCGATAACCATGCCATCTAAATCACCTTTAGGATGTGGCTGCACAGCAGCCCCATGTGTGCAAACTGCCCACACTGACAGACAAATTCATCACCTCCTTCCATAATTGTTACTTTGTATGAAGTTTTACACCACTTTTCTCTCCGTGCTGCATCTTTATGTATTGCAACACAGTTTTTACCTTTATCGATCTCCTCCACCTGATATGCACCACACTCATACAATATATGTCCGAATTGCTCGAACATAGCCCCAGTGTATATTTTCCCAGCATGCCTCTCGGTAGCCAAATTTGCTCGCATTAGTGGCCTCCCCTGGAAAAAGTAAACAAAAGATTATCAGTACCTCATATCACTTATTCGTTTTGTTTATAACTAAACTATACCAATTGTTATCATGTACACGGTGCTTACTATTGTTGTCCGCTTCTCCTCATAATTCTCTTCTGCTTCCCGGTCAAATATTAAGCTCATATACTTCCTGACAAAGATATGCATTGGGCTTCCAGGAGGCACATAGTTCTTCAGCATGTAGTTAGCACTTTCACTCCGTTGCGTACTACTCATCTTTGCACAGAAGACTCCCTTGAAGTATGGCTTCACACACTTGGGCCTTATCTCGTACAAATTTGTCATATAATCATGGCTCTTCAGGTTGTATTTCTCTATGAGGTACTTCCAGCCTTCCTCAAACTCATCTATGGTTAACATGTGATTAACAACCTTGTGGTACTCTGGACGGAAATCACTATTTTTTTAGTACAACAGACCAAGTGACTCTTTTGCCTTCTTTCGCACATGCCACTTGCACCATCGGTGAGCTTGCCAGGCATCACATTCTTTATGGCAACCTCCATAGCCCTGTTTTGATCAGCACAAGTTTGAAGTTGATGTGTATTAGATTTTCAGGATTTACATCATTCCACTGCATCGAAATTGAGCTAATATCAATTCACTTTTTGATTACCTGTCAGGATTGTTTGTGGTGCATTGCCACCCATTATCCTAATAACTCAAATGTTTCAACTGTCTCACTTTGAACCAACACTCCCGCAAGGATAATGCTCTGAAAGTGATTGTTCACCCCCTCAAATAAACCAAAAGGCATGTCATAGAGGTTCGCCCGGTAGGTTGTATCAAATGTAACAACATCACCAAAGAAACTGTATTGCAGCCGGCTGTTGCCAGTAGCCCACATCAGAGTGTTGATTCTGCCCTCATTGTCAGCTTGAACTCGATATGTGAACTGCGGGTCCTTTGCACACAGCTCTGAAATACTTCCATTGTTTTCCTCACATCATCCTCGGACTGACCACGGCTTATCTTTCTGCACAGATTCCCGCAAAGCTCTCTTCGTGAAAGGTACATTCTCCATCTTCCTAAATAAGCTACTGATAATGCTGTACACCTTGGCAAGATTGACATTATTTTGACTTAGCTGCTTCACAAGGTTCCTACTGTACTGATCAATATGTTTGTGTGATGACCAACACAGTGTCTGTCCATACGTGTGCGACAATGCATGGTTGTGCATATCCCGATGCTCAGCTATGTACCACCCATTATCCTTGGAGCACAAAAGTCTTATGAGTGCCGGACATTGACAGCGACAAGACCGTGTATTTTCAACGATTGGCTTCCCCTGAGGACCGAAACAAACAAACAATGCATAGTTAGTACAAATCATCTATTGCTATTTCCATACATAAGTAATAATCAGATGTGGTAACAATGATTTATCTTACCGCAAATCCACACACTATCTCTTGCATGCACTTCGTCCGGTTCACATTCAGCCTGCTCTTTCCATATCTAATGCCAAATCCTTTCTCTCACGAATATAATTTTAAAAGTCGTAGGCTTCACCAAAACTGTCGAAACTTGTTCCTATCTTTTGGAACTATGACAATGTCCCCTGGATCCTCTGCAAATTGCCGAACGGTCTTTTCGAACGCTGTCACCCTGTCTGCACGAGGAGCCCTGCCTGGAGCAGCAGCACCCACACACACTCTGCTCCCATGTCAAAACAAGCACAAAATGAGAGGTTGGTTCAGTTTGCTGAAACTGAAATATATCTGACTGACATAGTAACCAGCTTACTGTCAGATTTCCATTCGAAGATAATTTGCATAGCAAGTTCGTATAAATGAATTGGATGCACATACCAACTACAGTATATGACGTAGGAAAACAATATTTAGATTCTGTACTGAAACTATTAGATTATCCTAGTGTCCACATATATTCTATCAGCTTATTGTACTACTGGAAGTGCAATTCATCATGCATTTCAACAGCGATCGTTCGTACCTTTGTGTCCAGCCTAGGGTTTTTGGGTCCAACTGTTCTATCAATTGCTCTGAACACTGAGCCTTGCTTGCACTTCTTGCCTCTGCAGCGGCGTCTTCAGGGCAGTTCTGGCCGTCCGCACTTGAAGCTGCCTGGGCTGGCAGCTCAACCTCTGTCGGCGCGCTCACCGGGAACCGCATCGGCTCCATATTGCTGTTATTTTCGTTCACCTCCTCTAGCAGTGTTCTAGATAATCCACACAAATTTTCGGTAAGGCAAAAGTGCAGTCAGTCAGAATAAACCGAATCCAGCGAAATCAGCAAGGGGGTAGCCATCCAGATTCTGACCTGTTTATAGGTTGCATCAGGAACTCCATGCCCGCCGGTGAACTTCCGAGCTTCCTGGATAGCGCAGCCACCGTCGGCGCAGTAGATTTCGCCGCCGTCCCGCCGCCTGGGAAGAATACCTAACCCGACTTATCTGCCCAAGCACCAAGCGGCCAACCTAAACGCATTTACTGCGTACTCTGACGGTGCTACCGGAACCCGGTGATCTGGGCCACGGATCAGGACTCTGGCGACATCTCGAGCCACGGCTCGGGGCTCTCTCCGCCGACGACGTCGAAACTTCCGTTCACCAGGTCCCATATGTCAGGCCAGTATATGGGCATATATCAATTTTTTTCCCCACTCCGCGTGAGCCCGCCGACTGACACCTCCTTTCAATGTATCAAATCTTACAGCAATTCTGGACGAGTGTGATTCCGAGCTCCTGTGAGCTCGTGATCAATTGCTCCGCGGCAACGCCTTCTCCTGCTAGTGATACTTACATTTGCTAGTGTACAAATAGCTCGAGGAGGGTAGAGAAGTGACCACTGGGCTAACGATCAGTGTGGTCCTCAATTGAGCAAATGTCTGGTCTAAAATTTCCCATGTAGTAGGTCCTTTTGAAGACCGGGCTTCATGGAGGCTTTAATTTCAAAATTTCAAAATTCATACAGTACTTTTTAGTTTCAAAATTTTATAAAATAATACACATGTTTATAAGGATGTAATGTGTTTTTTTAGGATGTCTTAAAACTGAAAAGTTTGAAGTTTGAAGTTTTCAAATTAAGACCGCCATTTGGCATTTTCTATTTCTATCATTCTTGAATACATCGGGCCGGTTCATATGGTGCCTCCATTTCTTAGCTACTACTAGTACATATGACCGTGCGTTGCAACCGGAGAGATATTTTTTTACGAGAAGCAACGGGAGAGAAATGATGTGTCCTCCGAAAATAGACTCTGCAGCGATGGCCGATAGAGCGAGGAGCTGCGGTCTTCTCCCATGCCATGTTTGGCCCATGAGATCTTCATAGTGGTGGGGCTGTCGATGTCTCGTACGATGGCGTAACCAAATGGATTACTAGTTCTAGCGCATATATCAAAGACCCGACGACATGCTACTAGCTAGTCGAACACAGAAGTCCTAATAACCAACGACCAGCTAGAATACTTAAGAAAATAATGCAAAAACAATTATTGGAAATCTCAAATAATTGTGGAAACACAATGATTTTTTGAAAAAACAGGAACATTTTTTGTATTGAACAAATTTTGGAATGACAAAAAGGAATTAAAGTTCATAACATTATTTAAAATGGGAGCTATTTGGAATTTGGAAAATTTATCAAAAAATTGAACAAAATTGAGCTGCTGAGGTTGAAAATTTTGAATTAATGAAAAATGAAAAATGAAATTATACTTGGAAGGGAAAAACAGTAAAAGGAATATGTTTTGCGAGAAACGGTAAAAGGAATTGGAAAGAAAGAGAGAAAGGGACAAAAAAACAGAACACGGGAAACGGCCTGACTCAGTATTGGGTGACTTGTGCGAAGCTTTGACTATTTGACGCATCGTGTAAGCAAGAATGGGTTTCTCCCGGCTGCATGAGCAAGAAAATAAATGGGCTGGCTTCAATGGGCCTTAGCGCCTGGCCTAGGTACGAGATTATGAACAAATCGTTTTTTTTTCTAATAGACGAACACACAAAAATTTAGTACTACGTCGGAGAGAAAAAATCGTCGCCGAACGAAAGTGAACGGATGAAAAATTCACAAAAACACACATTACTTTATTACTCTCTCCGTCCCATAATATAAATAAGAACATTTTTTACACTAATGTAGTGTTAAAAACATTTTTATATTATGGGATAGAGGAAGTAGTAGGTATAGTCGAAATGGAACGGAGGCTCGACGGCAAAGCCAAAGCGTTGGACAGCGATTGTGCGCAGCCATACTGAGATCTGAGGACCAGACGAGCAGGGCATGGCAGAGACTTGGACATCTCCCGCTCCAGTGACCACGTACCCTCTCCCGTGGTGACCGCCCTGCCCCTGCAGCAGCCCAGGCCGACCCATTCGCTACCTTCTCTCGAGTTCGACGCGGCGCTTCGACCTCCTCTACTTTAATCTTTTCTATCTTTCCCAATTCTGCGTTCCAACCGGAATTAAGAACACGTAATGCACAGAGTTTAAGCTTTCCTGGGAAGATGAGCTCGGCGTAATATGATGGAAATGCAGTACCCGTGGAACCCTTGCTGTACAAGAAGACAAGCTTTTTACCCCGCAAAAAAAAAAAAGAAGGCAAGCTTTCAGTTCCAAGAATCGAGGCAAAGCAACTGTTGAGTGCTAACTTTTAGAAAAATGTTTCGGTGCTCACGTGAAGCTTAGGCTAGTCATACTGAGAAGTTACATACACTAGTGTCATGCATATAACACTAGTCTAAAAGCATTGTTCATAATACAGCCAGCTGATGGCTATAAGGAACCGCCATATCATCTATAGCCATCATCCATATGCATTCATACAATAATGTGGGCTATAAGGTTGGGGAGGCGGACGAATGGCTCTCGGCAACGCCGCACCCTGATATCTGTGTCATTGAGTTCCTGCAATGGCATGGCTGCATTAAAGGCACAATGAATTTGCTAGTTACGGATACATATCAAATACTTGATGATACACTGTGACTCCTTTCCTCCGTATATAGAGTCAATATTCTCAATAAATACCACCTATGTTTGCATGAAAAAAATACGGGTGCCAGTTATAAATGTAGCAATTAATACCACATTGTTGTTGGATGGAGATGATAATTAATATTAGATAATTTTCCTTTATAAGTAAAACCCGTTAAGTGAGAAGCTGATGCTTACACAAACACAAGTTAAGCTCCTTTGAGCAGATTTGTCTTCCAGATAAACCAAACACAACAAGTTCTAAACCCTGTTATCTATTAAGGCATGTCGATCCAAGTATTGTTCTTCTTTTAGATGACTCTGATCTTTTATGGGGCGTATAGGGCATCCAGTGTCAGTTCATTAGTGATAGAACATTAGAACTATGTAGTATTAAACTGCTAATGGATGATTGTGGCCGGAGTTTAGTGTGCTGAGGAAGAAATGTTACCGGTTTACCGCGTGAGTAGTAAATGGAGTGTACAACCGGAGGTTTGTAGTTAGAGAACATGCATGTAATAGATGCATGATGGAACCAGAGTTAGAGCACGTACATGTGATAGATGCATAGTTCCAACAGCATGATGACACCGGAGTTAGAGCATGTACATTAAATTCTCAGCTTTCTTAAAACAGGATAATACCTGAGATTATTATAGAATAGGTTTTTAGAATTATTCTCATAAGTACTTAGTTTCTCAATCAACAGAAAAAAAACAAATACTATAAAATATCTTAGAAACCCTCTCAAATCTAATTAGATAACTTCGCATGAATAAGTATCGTAAAAATGTGTGATTTCGTGAAATGGCTTTTAAGTTTGAGACGAAGGAGTTGAAGAAAGATGAAACGGGATAGATGAAATCAATGGGAAAGGCATTAACTGATGATGTGATCATTGCTTGAATAAATGTAGCTTTAGTTGTTGGATGTTGGCGGCTAAAGTAGGAGCATGCTGTTGAATGGGCCAGTGCATGCAGAGAATACATCAATACAACGCTATGCATCTCTACATCAGAACATACATGCAACTAAAATGATGAATACATATAGTGGTGCAGATCTTTATGCATATTCAATGGTGAGATATTAGGGGGCTCCGCCCGCAGGTGCTTCTATGCAATTTTGATAAGGTTAGCTATTACACTAGTACTTTTTTCATCTCCACTCTATCTTTTTCTTCACATTTATTGTATTTACCTAGTAATGTGCATATAGCTAGTCTCTTACATGAGAGCCCACTCCCCTTACTTTTTCACACCTCTCTCCTCCATATAGACAAAAGTGTCATGTAAGCGGGCTATAAGCTCACTATTACTTTCATACTAGTGCGTAGTAATATAGTAGTAGTGTCATAGATGACTTCATTTATTAGTTTGTAGACTCATCCTTTCTCAAAAAGCGCTATGTTTACAGCAATCCTCTCCTCATTAACTACATGCCACATAAGCAAACATTTCTTGTAGTGCGCTATGTTACTACCTAAGTTACTCCCACTATGACTAGCCTTACCTACAAGATGAGAAGATCCACACTTTTTTTTATTTTACAGAACGAGCGTAGCAACCAACATTGATTGATGGTGATCACTATGTCATCAGCACAAATATAGTTACTCATTAGCTTTCTTAGAGCATCTCCCACGGACGCGTTAGATTTGGCACGCGGAGGCGCGCTTAAAAAACTGTGCACGTGAAAAAACAATAACAAATGCGACAGTTTGGCGCGCGGCGTCCAGCGCGCTATATAAAACCCGCGCGCGGGCGCCCGCCAACTGCCGTCTCCATCACCTCTTTTTTCGCGCCGTCATATTTTTCCTTGCCTCTGTCGGTGCCCTGCCGCCGCCGCCATGCCCCCGCGCCCCTGAAGCTGCTCCGGCTTCCGCAGTGTCCGCCTCCGCCCGTCCGGCGTGTATTATGCGGAGATCTGCTCCGGTGATACACGCCTTGGGCTCGAGACGTTCGAGACCGCCCACGAGACCGCCTGCGCGTAAGACGCGGCAGCGTGGCGCCTCGGGAGGCCACGAGCACAGATGAGCTTCTCCGACGTGAGGACACGCGAGTAGGTGCAGGAACTCGTGCCTCCCCCGAGACTCATCACCGACGAGGATTGCCGCGTCCAACGAAGGCGGGAGTGCCGCGTCCTCATCGCCGAGGCGGATGAGCACGCCTGCAAGACATCGTTGACGAACCGAGTTCTAGGAGCGGAGGAGGGCGGATCAAGCCACGCGTCGGGCGGACAACCGTGCGCGGAAGGCCGATGCAGAAGCCCAGTGTGAGCTTGGACCTGCGTCGACCTGGGACGAGGATGATCGTTGGTGGGTTGACGCGTTTACGTCATCGGACTACACCACCAAGGAGGACGAGGAGCAGTATAGTTTTTTTTGCAATCATTGTCTAGTTTTATTTGCATTTTATGAACTAGTTTGTGGTGTGGCGCTTGAGTTGCATCAATTTGAACTAGTTTTTATGCTTGAATTTGAACTATCATTGCATCGTATGGAAACTGTTTGTGTTATGCGCTCGCTGGATTTTGCAACGCCTATGCTGTAGCAACGCGCTAAAATTTTCAGCGCCTGAGAGCATCTCCAACAGACACACGGTAGCGGGACAAGCTAAAAAAGTTTTGCAGTGCTGAAATAGTGTTTTTGCGCGCGGAAGGTTTACCAGACGCACAAAAACACGACGTCCAATTCGGCGGCCCCACATACTGCAGGCCACTCGCACAAATCGGCGCCTCAAATTTGCAGCCTCGTAGTCTGGGTGCGCTAAATTTACAACCCCGTTTTTGTGCGTGCTCTATTTTACAGCTTGTGCTCAAGTGTTGTTTTTGTCACGCGCGCTATATAGGCACCTCTGTTGGAGGGAGAAGGATCCTCTCACGTACGGTGCTCTGTCGTTGGGCCACTGACATATGAGCCCGAATCCACATGTTAGTGAGCCAACGGCAGTCAAAGGAGCTGCGTCCTGTTGGAGATGCTCTGGAAAAGAAACCAAGCCCCTTGGCGCTGTAAAAGATTTTTATCGCGTATGTTGAAGATGCTCTTAGCAATATAGTACTCCGGCCAGCAGATCAGAACTGATAATTGCTTTGGCCGACCCGACACCAAACACCCGCCAGGCCTCTCAGCTCTCAGTCGCAAAACAAGCTAACACATCAATGGCTCTCGCGGCGACGCCGAGCTCCGGCGACCAGGGCAGAGGCGCACTGCATCTCGTCTTCATCCCGAGCGCCGGCATGGGCCACCTGCTCCCCTTCTCCCGCTTCATCGGCTCCCTCGCGAGCCAAGGCAACGTCGACATCTCCGTCGTGACCGCGCTGCCGACGGTCTCGGAGGCCGAGTCGGAGCACTTCGCCGCCCTCTTCGCCGCCTTCCCCGCCATCCGGCGCATCGACTTCAACCTCCTGCCGCTCGACGACGCCACCCTCGCCGGCACGGACCCCTTCGTCCTGAGGTGGGAGTCCCTGCGCCGCTCCGCCCACCTCCTCGGCCCGCTCATCGCCGGCGCCACGCCACGCGCGTCGGCCCTCGTCACCGACGTCACTCTGGCTTCCCAGGTCATCCCCATAGCCAAGAAGGAGCTGCACCTCCCGTGCCACATCCTCTTCATCTCCTGCGCGACCATGCTGTCCTTCCTCGCCTACTTCCCCACCTACCTCGACGGCGCCAACGCAGACCACCTCGCCGGCGACGTCGACATCCCCGGCATTGGACGCATCCCGGTCGATTACCCCCCGAACGTGCTGCGCAACCCCGACAGCCTCTTCACCAAGCAGTTCATCGCCAACGGCCGCGAGATCGCCGAAGTAGACGGCATTCTCGTCAACACGTTCGACGCCCTGGAGCCAGAGGCACTCGCCGCCCTGCGGGACGGCAAGGTCGTCCCCGGGTTCCCTCCGGTCTACGCGGTCGGCCCGCTCAAGTCGTCGGCCACGGACAAGGAGGCGGCACACGGCGGCGCCTCTTCACCCATTGCCTGGCTCGGAGAGCAGCCGGCGCGGTCGGTGGTGTACGTGGCCTTCGGCAACCGCAACGCGGCGGCGCTGGACCAGATCCGCGAGATCGGGGCCGGGCTGGAGGCGAGCAGCAGCCGGTTTCTGTGGGTGGTGAAGACGACGGTGGTGGACCGCGACGACACGGCGGAGCTCAAGGACGTGCTGGGCGACGGGTACCTGGAGCGCGTGCAGGGGCGCGGGCTGGTGACCAAGGAGTGGGTGGACCAGGAGGCGGTCCTGCGGCACCCGGCCGTGGGGCTGTACCTGAGCCACTGCGGGTGGAACTCGGTGACGGAGTCGGCGGCGTACGGCGTGCCGATGCTGGCGTGGCCGACGCTGGGCGACCAGCGGCTGATCGCCAAGGTGATAAAGAGCGGCGGATTCGGGCTGTGGGTGGAGCACTGGAGCTGGGACGGCGGGGAGGGCTCGCTGGTCCGCGGCGCGGAGATTGCGGAGAAGGTGAAGGAGGTGATGGGCGACGAGGCGGTCTCGGCGAGGGCCAGGGAGATCAGCCTGGAGGCGACCAAGGCCGTCGCCGAGGGCGGCTCCAGCCACCGGAGCATGCAGGAGTTCCTTGCCACGCTCAGCTGACTGCTCTGCTCGGTTACCGGCCGGGAGCTGCTGGTTACTGAACCTCCTGCCCTGTCGCATTTTGTATCGTCCTTTCGAGTGGATCGATCACGATGCATGCCATAATCGTTGATCGATCGAGAATAAATAGGAGAACCAGGAGGAAAATGAGTGCACAAGTGGCACCCTGCTGCCTCATGGTTCCCTTAATTTTTTCCGAACGAAAACCTTTCATGGTCTTTGCTTGCACGCCGTTTATTGCTAGTACTATATACGTACAGTATACAATAGGTGACGGGAGCGACTAACAGTCAGTCGACTGAATTTACAATTTAGATTAGTCAATTTTTCTTAGGCCAGAGAAAAAACATTTATTTTTGAAATAGACGCAGGAGAGCTGCGTATTTCATTGATTAGAAGGGGAGGCGAAAGAGCGCCGAGTACAGGGTGCAGGCTAACTCATTAGCTTGCGGAACAAGAAATTCAGAGAAAGCAAAAGAGAAAAAAATGAGCTACTCTCGCAGAATTAGGTGCCGGCCTCTTACCAGCGCCCAGTCGCTTGCCTCCGATAGCAGGAGGTGCAAGACTTGCCGCGGCGAGCGTTCCGTGGCACCGCCAAAAATGCGCATGTTGCGCTCCTTCCAAATCCACCAAAAAATCAGAAGGATAACCGACTTCGCCAGCTTCCGAGTGGAAGGCGCGCGACTCATGCAGCTTATCCAGTCGATCCATGGCGTATCCAGCGTCCATGCAGCCGGGTTTAGCTCCGGGACAGCGAAACGGTGCGCCACCATTTCCCATAGCTATCGTGCCCAAGGGCATTCCTTCATGAGATGCACCGATGTCTCAAGGCTCCGCATACATAGCGGGCAAAAATAGGAATTGGGCCATTGCCGGGAAAGTAGGCGGTCGGCTGTGAGGATCCGCCGTTGGGCGAGCAACCATGCAAAGGTACGGAGTTTGGGCGGAGCCCAGGCCTTCCAGATCTCCTGCCGCAATGGGAAAGTAGTGGATCCGATGAAGAATAGCCTATACGCGGAGGCCGTCGTGTAGACACCATTTTCCGTTAGCCTCCAGTGAAAAGAATCCGTGGTGCCGGGGGAGAGCGGCTGCCGGGAATTGACACACGCCCATAGCCTGACAAAGGAAGGCAGCATGTCGGTGGTCACCCGACCACGCAGGTCTTGGATCCAACTGCTCCCTAACAGTGCCTGACGCACGGAGCGCGCCTTGCGTCTTAAGGCCTTGAATAGGTCAGGGGCGATCACGAGCGGCGCGCCCTCGGGCAGCCAGCTATCATACCAGAAACTGGCCCGGTTGCCATCCCCAACGGTGACCGCACATGCTGCCGCAAACATATGTCGTTCCGCAAGTGTCACCGGGACCGGTAAACCCTGCCAGGAGACAACCGAGGTCCTTTCCGCCCAGAGCCAGCAGAGGCGGAGCGCCACGCCGAACCGCTCCAGGTCGACGATACCGAGCCCGCCAAGATCCCGCGGGCGGCAGACACGGCTCCACGCGACTTTGCAGTGCCCGCCATGGCAGACCTCCTCCCCCCGCCATAGCCATGCACGCCGCAGCCGATCCAGCTCCTTACGAACCCATGGCGGGAGCGCATAGACGGCCGACCAGTATATGGTGAAAGCAGTCAGGACGGAGTTGAGGAGAACCAGCCTCCCCGCAAGGGTGAGCAGTCTGGCCTTCCAGCGCGCCAGGCGTGCGCGGAGCTTGTCCAGCAGCGGTTACAGGTCCACTTTACGCAAGGCCCGGAGCGACAATGGCAGCCCCAAAAATTTGCAGGGGAAGCTCTCAACCCTAGCCCTAAGAGGCGAGATCACGTCCTGCACGTCCAACTGCTCGCACCTTATGGGGAGGACGGCACTTTTCTCAAAGTTTACCTTGAGCCCAGAAACCAGACCGAAAGCAGTGAGAATGGAGCGGAGAGCTGCCAGCTCGGTCTTCACGGGGTTGAGGAAGAGAGCCACATCGTCGGCGTAGAGGGAAGCCCGCAGCTGCGGCAACTGACCCTGGAGCTTGGAGATAACCCCTGTGTCCACTGCGACATCGAGAAGCCGTTGAAGAGGCTCCATGGCGAGGATGAATAAGAACGGCGATAGAGGGTCACCCTGACGCAATCCGCAACAGTGAACTGTGGGCCGACCAAGCACCCCATTGATCAGAACACGCGACGAGGAGGTGGCAAGGAGCATGGAGATCCAATCGCACCATCTCGGGCCAAAACCTCGAGCACGGAGCATGTCAAGCAGATATGGCCAGGATACGCTGTCGAAAGCTTTGGCGATGTCGAGCTTGACGAAAAGCATGGCGCGCTTGACACGGTGGAAGTGGCGTGCCATCCCTCGGGCGAACATGAAGTTATCCTGGATGCATCGCCCTTTGATGAACGCAGACTGGGCTGGTCCAACAAGCTCGTCAATCCGCCTTGCAAGACGCATCGCAAGCACCTTCATGAACAGCTTAACCACACTATGGAGTAAGCTGATCGGCCTGTAATCCACCATCGAAGTCGCGTCCACCTTTTTGGCCAACAACACAATGTTAGCCGTGTTCAGGCGATGCAGGCTCGCCCGATTCAGCTGGTGCAACTGCTGGAATGCGGCGAGCAGGTCCGGCATTATGGTGGGGGCCGCCGCCTTGTAAAAAACCCTGGTGAAACCGTCCGGCCCCGGCGCACGGTCACTGGGCATGTCCTTGATGGCCGCAAGGATCTCCTCCTCCGAGAAAGGCGCCTCAAGCTCATCGAGGTTAGCGTGTTGTAGGCCAAGCCCGTCCCAGTCAACAGTGGCGCGGCAAGCCTGCGGTGTGCCCACAAGTCACTGAAAGAAAGCTGTGGCGACTTCCGCCTTGCGGCCCTGATCAGTGGCAATGCCGTTGTCATTGCTCAGGGATGCGATAAAGTTCTTTCGGCGCCGAGTATTTGCCTTGAGGTGGAAAAATTTCGTGTTGGCATCGCCGGCCAGCAACCACGTTACCCTGGATCGCTGTTTGGCGCGGATCCGCTCAATGACCGTGAGGGCCAGGATCCTGGACTTTAAGATTTTTCGCAGTTGCAACTCATCCGCCTCGAGGTTATGGGATTCCTGAGTCGTGTCAAGGCGAAACACAACCTCCTAGGTGAACAGAAGCTGCAGTCGGGTGTCACCAATGCGAGTGCGATGCCATCGGCGCAATGCCGCTGCAGTTCGCCGTAGCTTGAGGGCTAGGCGACCGAACGCATCCATCGGCGGGCATCCCTCGTTCCAGGCCGCGGTGACATGCTCTTGGAAACCTTCGATATGTGGCCAGAAAGCCTAGAAACGGAAGCACGGCGGCCGTCGGACCGGCGGCTCACAAGTGAGCAGTGATCCGACATGGCGGTGGCCAGCGGCTGTAGCCTGGCGCCTCGGAAGGTGAGGTCCCAGTCACCATCGCAGAAGGCCCGATCCAGACGCACCAGCACTGGCCTAGCCTGAAACGCCGCCCGGCCAGCTTGAGCCGCGGAGCTCACTAGCATTCAGTGCGTCCCGAAAGCAGGTCATGAGCCGGCGGTTGAGGTTCGAGATGCTCTTGTCGCGCGCCTCGTAGATGAGGTTGAAGTCGCCGACGATGAGCCAGGGCCCGTGCGCCACCGCACGCAGACCCGCGAGCTCAGCAAGGAAACGCAGCTTATCCGCGTCGCCCGTTGGCCCGTAGACGGAGGTTAACCACCAGGGCTGGCCACCAAGGAGAGGATTGACGCGGGCGGTGATGGCGAACTCGGTGACCGCAATGCAATCAAGCCGAAAGACAGACGGGTTCCAAGCGAGTAAGATCCCGCCTCGCGTGCCATCCGCTGGCAAAACGGCATGCTCTGAGAGCGCGGGGCTTACCGTTTCACAGAGCTCCGGCGGCGTAAACGCGGACTTTTTGGTTTCCTGGACGCATACAAGAGCGCATCGTGTCTGGTTCACGAGCGAGTGCACCCCGCCACGGCGGGTTTTATCATTCAGTCCACGTGCATTCCAGTTTAGCAAGGAAAAAGGCGTGTTCATTGGGAAAACAGCAGGCAACCCGATGACGAAGACACGCTCGAACAGCGAGCAGTGCCACTTTGAAGAACAACAACATTGGCCGGTACAGGGCTACGAGCGGTCGGCGGGCACGCTTGGGAAGGAAAAACAACAACATCAACAGCGCGGTCACAGAACGGCGCGGGACATAGCGAAACTACGGCGCGGTCACAGGACGGCCCGAAACAAAGCATAATCCTACTGATCTGGCAAACTATCATGACGGAGGTGAAGGCCCATGACTAGTCCGCGTGCCGCCTCAGACAGGCAGTCCAGCCTCCTCGCCGGCCAGGGCGGCGATCTCCTCATCTGGCAAGTTGATTGAGGCCTTGGCGTGCACCCCAGCAGCCCTGACCAGCTTTGCCGTTAGCTTCCCAAGCGGAGCCTTGAACCTGTTGATGCAGCGCTCCCGGATCTCCGGCGTGAAGTGCTCCGGCCTCGAGATGAACTCCAGCTGGTGCGCGAGGCATGCCTGCGCCTTCTGCTGCTGGGTCAGACCCGTGGCACCCTTGGCGATCCGCGCGCTGGCCCGACGCTGCAGCGGTGGTGTCGCAATGGGGGTGCGCACCATCATCGGAGGGTCGGGGGAGCCAGCACCGGTCTTGATCGGAGGGGGCGGTGGCGGCCCAAGCAGCGAGGCCGGCGGCGTGCGGAAGAGCTTGGCAAGAAGCGACGCTAGGCCGTCCTCGTCGACTTCCAGCCCGGTGAACTTGCAAGCCAGGCTGTCAGCCACGTCGTCCAGGTGGACCCGGTCAGCAAGAGACTTGTGGACGACGACCTCCTCGAGAGCGGGCGGGGCCGGGTCCATGTAGCCGAGGTTGGGCCAGGGGCGAGGGGCGCACTGGGCAGCAGCGTGGGCTGCAAGGGCTCCTCGTCCGGGCCTCGGGCCGGTGCAGGCAGCAGGCCCATCTTCGTAGCCGAGAGACCAGACCAGGGGAGTGGGGCTTGGTCGGTGTAGGGCCACAGGGTCTCGTCCGCTGGGAAGGAGTGCACCTGGCGCGTGGTCCCGCCATCCAGGTCGAGCAGGAGGGGGTCAGCGCGCGTGAGGTCGCGCCAGAGCATCTCTGCCTCGGAGGGGAAGGGCAGAGGCTCTTGGCCGACGACACGGCAGACGGGGACGCCGAGAAGGGCGGCATCCGCAGACAGCACAGGCAGCGCCGGGGCGCCAGGCAGCACCGCAGCCAAGACGAGAGGCGGCACGGCCGCATCCGCCAAAACGCCTGTCGGGGAGGCGGAGCGGGCACCCCCGCGGCGAAAACGCTCACGGGACCTCGAGCGGCTGCGGCGCGACGACTGGCCGCTGCTGGAGCCACGCGAGGTGCTCCGCCCGTGAAAGGAGCCAGGAGATGTAGCGTGGCGACGTCCGTGGCGGGATGAAGAGCCGTGCGACCGACGCCCATCCGGGGTGGCACTGCGCACTGAGCCATCCGAGCGGCAGCCAAGCAGACCGCTGCGCCGGGCCGGACGCGACTCGCCCCGGCGCCCACGCCCACGGTCGCGGTCACCCGCTACGTCATCGTCGTCATCACCCCCCACGGCGCCTGGGATAGGGGCGCGGGTGATCCTGGCCGCGGGGGCGGCGGCGCGGGGCGGGCGCCACCGTGCCATCTTCAAAGTGACGAGTCCAGCCGAACCGCTCCTCGATGGGCCACTCCTGGCTGGCCCCGGGCGCGCGATCGGCCAGCGGCGTGTAGTCCTTGGTCAGGTCCAGGTGGATGATGACGGGGAACTGGGGACCGTGCAGCGCCTCTTTGCGCGGGGTGCCTTCGGGGAGAGCGGGGCGACCACGGCCGTCCGGCGCACGATCCAGGAAAGAATGGCCGCTGCCGAGGGGGATGTCATCGGGGCTCCACGCCCACACCCAAGCGTAGGCAAGCGCGGTGTTGGACAGCGACGTCGTCTGGCGCTCCATCCTGTCCACCCAGCAGGACAGGCCGAGCACGTCCTGCACCACCTCACGTCGCCACGCCTGGACGGGGAGGTTCTCAATGGCCAGGTGACAGTAGAAGCGCCAGGCTCGTTGATGCCCGCCCGCGACCGGCCTCCAGGCGGCGAGGGTCATGGCCACCCCGCGGCAGGACGCCACGCCGGCGTCGACAGCAATGTCGCGATCACGCGCGTGCGCGAACCGGACGAGGAAGTCTTCAGGATTGTGCCTTGACACGTGCATCTGGTCGAAAGGAATGGCGAGGTCGCGCTCGATGGCCTTGGTGACGAGCTGTGGGTTGATGTCCTGGCGCTGCTCCGAGAGGGTGACGACCACCGCTGTGCCCCTGAGATGGCGGGCCGCGTCCTTGACAGCCTGGGAGCACACCGAAAAGGTGGCGCCGGCCGCCGGGCGGCGGGAGGGGTCCCCAGGGAGGTAGGCCATCGGCGCAGGCGGCAGGGCAGGGGGGCGCGCACGGACGGGAGGAGAGGGCGGTGGGGTGTGGCTGGGTGCGGTGGGGTGGCGAGACGCAGGTGGTGGTGGTGGCGGGATGCGGCGAGGCGCTGTGGGAGGTTGAGGCGGAGGTGGAACGCAGGAGCTCCGGCTAGGGGCGAGCTTGCGGGCGGGGCAACGGGCGGACCTGGAGCGGTGCCTCCAATGCCAGCAGGAAGAACAGCGCACGGGATCTCGGCAATCAATTGCACGGTGGCCGGGGCGAGACAGCGAAGACACTTGCCGCGAAAGCGCCTCAAATAGGCAGTGCGCCGTTGCTCGGCGAGCAGGAGCTCAGCTGGGGAGCGCGGGCGGCCATTACTCAGCCCGGCTGAAGATGGTACGGGCGGTGCACGCCGCCGTTTCCTCGAAGCGACCAGTTTCCAAGCAGAGGCCTCAGGGGCCCGCCCATCGCGCGAATCCCGCACCTCCGAGCGGGAGGAGGAGGGCGGAAGCGTGCCCTGCAGCACACTGAAGGAGGAGGTGGACGGGATGTAGACTATGGATGCGAGGCGAGGAGGGGGGGATGACGCGCAGCGCAGAGCAGTAATGGTGGAGGAGGGCGAGATCGAGATCAGCGAGGGGAGGCGCCCAAAGTAGGCCGGCGCAGGGTATGAATGCCCGCTTGCCAAGCAGGGCGACTGCCCACTGGCCTCGCTCGGACCGCCCACTTCAAGGTGACCGGAACCAGATCCAGCCAGATCCGACGTGCCTTGGGGAGCCTGGGGCGACCGCAGGTGCTGAAGGACTCGCAGCTGCGCAGCCGCGGAGT